>NC_060142.1:285047995-285350079 GCF_021461385.2 Schistocerca piceifrons | reverse complement strand
CGAAAGACAATAATGCTTCTTCCAGCAAGATGGGACACCATGCCGCACGTCTGAGGCATCACTGGATCGAGTGCATCATCACTGAGAAAGGAACGGTCAGCGAATATTTATTACCACCACGTTCGCCGGATATAACAACTTGTGATTTTTTTGCGGGGATAATTGAAGAAAAAGGTCTATGAAACAAATCCATACACAATACAGGAAGTGAAAGACAACATCAGCCGCGAAGTTGCCGCTATCGATATCCAAACTTAACGCCGGGTCTATCCGAAGACGATTAGACACAGCTGTGCATTGACGTTGCAGAGGGTCACTTTCAGAAACTTCTATAAATGTATTTTTCACTGAATTTTCCTCTGTAAATAAATGGCAAGTTTCTGTAATTTCACTGCATTTCCTGTATACCTACACGGGGTACTTTTATCTGCATCACCCTGTATTTTAATATCACGTGAATAATTGTTTATCAAATTTCACTACCTTAAGTAAAAATTTATGTTGTATAATATTCGTTTCATTATACAAATTTGTCACAGCCCTTTTAAATACTAAGGAGTGACAATGTGTATCACACATTTCAAAAACAGAAGAATTTAATATCAGAAACTGACATGTTCCCGCGGGACACACATCAGGTGCCTTAGAGATCTGCCTGGCAGTGTTAGCTCTGCACTCTGAAGTCCGGGTTGGTGACTTCAATTCGCTCAAGATATTCCCTCGCTAGTACTCCATCCGCTACAGTCTCGCTAAGGAAGCGGAACAAATTTGCGGGACAGACAGAAACTGCCAGTGAAGTGAATAATTGGGGATGACGAGCTAGAAAATTACAGCTCGTTCCGACTACTTTCCGTCTGGTTAAGTCAGCGCAGCGGCTGCACCATAACGAGACCGTTAAAATAAACCAAAAGCAATTAAACAACGCTGAACTTCTGGGATTATTTCTTGTAGCCCCATGGAGGATGCCATAATCATTAACGTATGGAAGTCGTATCATAGTGGCGTGAAGTTCACAGCACAGTCTGAAAATTTTGAAATATGTTTCCTTTTGTATAAATTACTTTAGGTAAAAGCTGGGACGATTATTCGCCATAGATACCAAGTAAACATACCTAAGTTCTTCTACCTACATGGGTGGAACCTTTTTCTTTTACCTCTATTTTAATGATATAGCAGTAGGTATTTTCTTTCCTCCCGCTGTTCATCGTTTTCATGTTAAGGAAGAAAGAAAAGAAGATTAGAGTTTAATGTTCCGTCCACAGCACGGTCATTAAAGACGGAGCACGAAGTCAGGTTGCCGAATGATGGGGAAGTATATCATCCGGGCACTTGTTTGGGGCGATTTAGAGAAATAATGGGAAACCTGAATTTAGATGACCGGACAGGAAATTGAATCTTTGTCCTTCCGATTGCGAACCAAGTGCTAACTACTGAGCCATTTCGCTCGGTATTAATTCTGTTTCTATCAGGTTGGTGCATATATCCCTAGAGTTTTTGCTTTGCATGTTGGTATTCCGGTTGCTATGGGTTCATTTATCGATTGCCATCTTTTATTAGGACTTCACTATTGCTTTCTGAGTTTACATATTGTCATTTAGTCGTTTAGAGATAGTGAGTGGAGCTGTGAATGCCAGGAAAACTAAACAAACCAAAAAAAAAACGAGTGCCAAGTGGAGAAATCGCAAAAGTTCCGACACTTTCTTCCGTCTGAGTTCAGGAGAGAAGTGACATCAACGAAGGCAGCGAGAAACAGTTTTGTCGTGTGTGGATATACCGCCACTGAACAGAACACGGCCAGAAAATTGTTTCCTCGTTTTAAGGAGGATCGTTTTGACCTTTGTGACTGTGTGCAGGAAGATCTTCAGGGTTTGACGAAGATCGTTTAAGCGCACGAGTCCTCCATGATCCACGTCGGTGTACTCAGAGGTAATGTGATGAACTGTGACCGTTCCACTATCGTGTGACATTTGCATGCAGCGGGGAACATTCAAAAATCGGGTGTATGGGTAAAACATGCTGTAAGCCAAAATCACAAAGATCAGCGGATAGCTATATGTGCATGTCTGCTTGCTCGTGAACAACACAGGCCAGTTCTGTCCTGCACCGTTACTGGTGACGAGGAATGGTGTCTTATGCTAACATAAGGTAAAGAAAGCAATGGTTGAGGCCAAACGAAGTAGCACTTTCCCGTACAAAGACCTGCGCGCATCCATTAAAAGATCGTTACGCATCTGGTGGAACAGCGACGATGTGGTGTACTTCGAAAGGCTTCCCCGAGGTGGCCGGCCGTTGTGGCCGAGCGGTTCTAGGCGCTTCAGTCTGGAACCGCGCGACTTCTACGGTCGCAGGTTCGAATCCTGCCTCGGGCATGGATGTGTGTGATGTTCTTAGGTTAGTTAGGTTTAAGTAATTCTAAGTTCTAGGTGACTGATGACCTCAGAAGTTAAGTCGCATAGTGCTCAAAGCCAGCTTCTCCGAGATGTAACAGTCAAGCAGTCACTGCTGACATTTGTTGTCAACACCTGAGACGTCTTGCATGACGCAATCCAAGAACAGCGACCAGGAAGACTGTGTAAATGATGCTACTCCAGGATAACGCCCGCCGCATTCTGCTAGACTAACAAAAAACACGATACAGGAGTAACTGATGTTACTACAAATTTATGGAAGACCCCTAAAAACTTACGCACTAATCCAGTACTAAAGTCATTCAGTGGTGTACATGCTTTTCATTCCATTGAGCAGTCCCTTCTTAACTATGCTCCCTGCGTAATTTATGTTGCAGTTTCTTCCCTATTCGAATCTGATTCTTCATCTGAAATATTCCTGCGTTGTCTTCATTGTTTCTTTGACTATAAAACAAACACCACTAGAACAGGCCTTGGAGGTCCAACGGTACCGACCGGCCGCCGTGTCATCCTCAGCCCTTAGGCGTCACTGGATGCGGATACAGAGGGTCATGAGGTCAGCACACCGCTCTCCGGACCATTGCCAGTTTTCGTGACCGCTACCGCTAGTTCCCAGTCAAGTAGCTGAACTGGCCTCGTAGGAGCTGTGTGCACCGTGCTTGCCAACAGCTCTCGTCATACCCTCACCCTGACCCATCCAAAAGTAAGCCAAGCCCGACAGCGCTTAACTTCGGTGATTTGACGGGAACCGGTGTTACCACTGCGGCAATGCCATTGGGTTAATTGGCATACGAGGCAAATAACGATGGTGATTACTTACTATCCTAAGCTTGCACTATTTTCCATTTTGCTGCGTCGTTGCATCGACATTTTGAAACCGTGTATACGGTTATGCAGGTTAAGATCCCAGGTATCACACACTGCAGCCATTCACCTTGTGGGCCCCCGTTTGCAACTAATTGATGAAGAAAACATTCGGAATTTTAGGTGACATTCAATAACGTTACAAAGGTGTTCGTCGATTGAATGTGCCGCACAAAGGAGATGGGACTCTTAAATCTCCCGCCAGTGTGCAGCCGGCGTTCACTGTCTGCGATGGGGAGCGCCACGCTACACACCAGCAGAGGACGCTAAATTCACATGACGTATCTGCCTGGAACTCTGATCGGCTCCCAGGGCTATGCTTGCAGAATCACAGAGTCTTCAGACTCGTATCAACTTCATTACAAGATACAACAATAAGAATGTACGTCGACGCTGCTGAGCAATTCTACCAGCCAGTGAATTACCTGACTGTGTCAGCTTTAAAGACTATATCTTTCTGTCAGGAACATTACTCTCATTGTATGTAACTCAGTACCACAAAAGGACTGACAGCACTTCATGTGCAAAGGCCGTTCAATAACACCTTTTTTTATCTCGGATGATTTCGGTTAAAATGGGGAATTTGTTATGGAACATTTTGGAATGTTCCCGCTTCAGTCGCTACAGTTTCATGAACTCTGATAGGTGGCGGAGCTATACGTAGCTTCTAAAATGGCTGCTGTAATGGATGTGGGTCCCAAGCAGGGGGTTGTCATTGAGTTTCTGTTTGCAGAAAATTACAGCATAGATATTCATAGGGGCTTGCAGAATGTCTAGGGAGACTAGTCAGTGAACAAGAGCATGGTGAGTCATCGGGTGAGGTGTCTATCACCAGCGAAACAAGGTTACGGGAACCTGTTGTATCTCCGGCGTTGCAGCCCACCGCACACATCTCTGACTCCTGCAATGTTGGAACGTGCGGACACTCTCATTCGCAGTTATCAACATCCACCAGTTGCTCGCCACCTAACAGAAGACCATAAAGAGCAGCGATGGACCATCTGTGCGTAGTACAGGCCGGCGCGGTGACCGAGCGGTTCCAGGTGCTTCAGTCCGGAACCGCGCGACTTCTACGGTCGCAGGTTCGAATCCTGCCTCGGGCATGGATGTGTGTGATGTCCTTAGGTTAGTTAGGTTCAAGTAGTTCTAAGTTCTAGGGGACTGATGACCTCAGATGTTAAGTCCCATAGTGCTCAGAGCCTTTTTTTGTGCGGAGTTGTTTGTGTTTTATGAGGCTGATCGTGAAAATTTGTTGTCGAACATAATCACAGACGATGCAACATGGGTTCCTCACTTCGAAACGGCAGACCATGGAATGACGCTACACTAACTCTCGACCAGTAGAGTGGTACAATGTGGGCATGTAGTCGCTGTAAGTAAGGTGGTGTAAGGCCGTCACAATGAACGTAGGTTATATTCCAAATTAGGGTTACGTATCCTGAAGAGTAGGAAGTAATACATTGTATTGGAATCCTGAATAAAACCAACGTGCATTCAGACAAAAATGGGTTGCATTACTTATTGAACGACCCTCATACTTTTCTAGTTACGTTAATCATCGTTCGCTACAGTAAAGAGTACACCACTGTTCTGAATTAAGTATATGAGAGCAAGTGAACACTGAACTAAAATATGAAGACGATGCGTGGAAATGTAGTACAGTATTATGAAATTTCTATTTATAAACTATTATTAGGTTTTGCTAATCTGTGTTACCTTCAGTTTCGTCGCAATTTTTCTAAACCTAGAAGTTCGTGTGACATAGTGTCTGTGTAGTGGCTGCGTTCAAGCAAGGCGCCTCATAAAAGCAACCACATTAGGTGGCAAAGGGTCCTCTTCTTCATACTTGAGCCGTGGCTGGCTCGCGTTGATGCCATTTGCTCCTTGGCGTTTTGTCACAATCGAGTGGCGTCATATTTCTCCCTGAGTTACTACCATAAAGAGTTGCTGACTTGCCTCCGTCAGTGGCAGCAGCAGAACTTATCGATACTAGTCCTGCGTTACCATCTCTGGTGTGACCGCTATATTTCCGTGTGTTGGTGTGTGTGGCAGTCGGTCGGTCGGGACAGAGCAGCGAGGAAGTCTCCGCAGGGCGGGGTCAGGCCGGGACCGCTGTCGGCGTGCATGCGTGGTCGCATTTGAGAGGCGCTAGCTGCGAGAACTACAAAGTTCGCTGCCCACCGAACCTGGACACTGAAGTTAACCTGTTATGAAACCTCAACTGCTGTGACACCTCTTCGTTCATTGCCGGTTGTTGCTTCCTGGGCCATTCTGGCTAGCAGCAGCATATGGTCTGTTGGAGTCGGCAAAATTTTGCAGCCGTCTTCTGTGTGGTCTTTAACTATTACATTGGTTGTTAGTTATCAGTGAAGTGCACCAGCGGTATTTTCTGCCTTGTGGCCGTTAACGCCCCAGTTACCTGCCCTGGTCGTTAGTGTATATCTCTAGCAGTGTGTTTTCCCTCGCCGTGTTGACACTGTCCGGCACGGCGTGTGGTTCGACAGCCTTTAGTAGTTTGTTCATAGTTTTTTCTTGGAGTGGTTATTGTGCCTCGGCTGTTTTTAGACGCCATTTTGGAAGACATAGTGCTGCTGGTATCTTCGTCCTCGGCTGATACTTTCCATTGTCGTGCGGTTGGTCGGACGGGAGGGAATTGATTAGGTTCTTGGTCGGTCCTTCAGCCATCCCTGGATCTGGTTTCCGATTATTTAACCTTACTCTCGGCTGCCTGTCTCACCTCACCTTACGTTAGAGTTACCTCCTCAGGCCGACCCTTGGAACACTTCTGAGCACCACTGTTCTCTCGGTTTTAGATTCTGATTTTCATTTTAGTCTGAGGTATTGTGCTAGGCCTTCAGCCGTCTATTAATTTAGTTTGCTTTAATTTTAAAATAATGCCTTCAGCCCACTTAAATTACAATTTGAAGATTGATTTGTTTAAAAACTAAATTTTGAAAGTTTGTTCTATCTGAAATCTTGTTATCCAGGACTTAGTTGTTCAGTGTTCAGTGTGTCGCCTTCAGCCTACCTTTTACATGAAATATTTTTAAGATAAGGCCTTCAACCACCTTACATTAAAATCTGAAAATCCATTTTTTAAAACGATTTTTTTTAAAATTTGCTCTATCTGACATCCTTGTTATCCAGGCCCTAAGCCCTGAGTTGTTCAATGTCTTGTGTGTGGCCTTCCGCCGAGTATTTACGAGAAATATTTTTTAAGTAAGGCCTTCAGCCGCGTGTATTCTTTAAAGTAATTTTGTTTATAACTTGTGTTCAGGCCTTCAGCCGTTCTTGTTTTTGGTGTGGTTTTGGGCCTTCAGCCCAGGAGGTATCTCAAGTTTTGTTAACTAGGCCTTCAGCCATATTGTTTTATTTTGATCCTTTTAAGGTAACGTGTAATTAAGTGATTCTTAGGAAAATGAAAATTTGTGTGTTTCGTGCAACTGACCGTAACTTATAACAGAACCCTCCACAACCATAACCTGATCCGCTCTATCTTGCGAAACCAGATTCCAATACTTAGATCAGACACCAGAAGTATATAGTGAATGTAACATCAACAACCCAAATTTCCCTTCAGTACCAGAACTGTTTTACTGAATAAAGCTTTATTCATTGTGAAAGTGTAATCTTACTACTGATATCTTAAAACTTCCTGGCAGTTTAAAATTGTGTGCTGCAGCGAGACTCGAACTCGGGATCTTCGCCTTTCGTGGGCAAGTGCTCTACCAAGTGAGCTGCCCAAGCGCGACTGAAACTCGTCCTCGAGTGCTAGTCCAAATTTCGCAATGTAACTTCTAAGAATATTGAAAGGTAGGTAACGAGGAACTGGAGGAAGCAAAGCTGTGAGGACAGGGAGTGGCTCGTCCTTGGGTAGCTCACTGGTAGGGGAGTTGCACGCGGAAGACAAAAGTCTCGAGTTCGAGTGTCGGTCTGTAGCACGGTTTTAATCGGCCGAGAAGTTTCACATCGGCTCACTCTCCGCTGTAGAGTTAAAATTAAGTCTACTCGTATACTCTTTACTTCAGCCGTTCATATGATCTTCCACTACTGCGACGTTTACAATTTTAAACTTATGCACAATCTTCGATACTTTCGCCTTTGCTTTATTTATTCTTAACCTATATTCCTTTAGGTACGTTGTCTGTTGCTTTCCTTACGTCAACTACATGACCCCCTCTCTGTTTCCAAGGTCAAAGGAAGCCGAAACAGCGGTCGTCATGCTTACAAAAAAAAAAAAAGATTCAACTGGCTCTAAGCACTATGGGACTTAACACCTGAGGTCATCAGTCCCCTAGACTACTTAAACCTAACTAACCTAAGGACATCACACACATCCATGCCCGAGGCAGGATTCGAACCTGCGACCGTAGCGGTCGCGCGGCTCCAGACTGTAGCGCCTAAAACCGCTCGGCCACATCGACCGGCGGTTATTTGTGGTTTGGAAAACTTTCGGGTCGACTGTGCGGTCGTAACAGGCAGGGAACCACGTGATGGACGTAATGTTGCCAAGTACGACAAAGTCTGTATATCGAGCTAGTGCAAAACAGAACGTTTGTGAGCAAAAAGTGAGGAAACTCCTTCGTGACCGATTAATAGTGAAGCCCAAGAAATTGCAGCTCCTCTAAATCGTAACACATGACAACAAATTGCGCCCTCTGCAGTTCAACAATGGTATGCAGAACCATCTTCAAAATGATGGCTTCGGGAGCAAATTAATCTTTTTGTAAATACCACAACAATCTTTAACGGCAAATATTTGCTTAGTCAA
Source organism: Schistocerca piceifrons (assembly GCF_021461385.2). Taxonomy (NCBI): domain Eukaryota; kingdom Metazoa; phylum Arthropoda; class Insecta; order Orthoptera; family Acrididae; genus Schistocerca; species Schistocerca piceifrons. The sequence goes on along the minus strand of NC_060142.1, from coordinate 285,342,036 downwards.
TTACCGGTTTCAATCACTATGATAATTTTCAGATCCATCTAAAAAGAGAAAATGCTCTTATTTATGAAAAATGTACGTAATAGTATACTATTACAAGCAGTATCGTGTCATGCATAGTATAGAAGGTTAACATACACACGTCTTCATGAAGTTAACAGAGTTTGCATATAAAACATTTAGGCATAAATGAGTCGCATAGAGTAAATTCATGATAAAATGATAAACATTCGCCGCGCAGGATTGGCCGAACGGTCTAAGGGGGTTCAGCCATGGACTGTGCGGCTGGCCCGGCGGAGGTTCGAGTCCTCTCTCGGGCATCGGTTTATGTGTTTGTCCTTAGGATAATTTAGGTTAATTGGTGTGTAAGCTTAGGGACTGATGACCTTAGCAGTTAAGTCCTATAAGATTTCACACACATGTGAACATTCTGATAAACATTCGTGACTCGTAATGTCCGGTCGTCGCTGGCATACTGTGCCTACAAATATGGTGTAAACAAATTCTGTATGAAACTAAACCGGATACGTTAAAATGCGCTTTCACAGAAAGAGCTGGACCTTTGGCATAGAACAAAGAGAGATACTATTTTAAATTATAAAAGGTAGCAGCAAATATGTGTCTGGGAAATACGCAGCACAATAAAGTTAATTGACAGCACCTTGTCAACGACTAAAAAGTCACATGCGTAGCGGGCATACCAAAAATGGGTCCAAGAAATCGCCGGCGAAACCGCGGACCGAAGACATAATGCAAATGGATAGAATCGGAAATACAAGTAATAAAAGCTTTAAAGCTAAATAAAGGTAGCTTAATGACATGTCATTTAAAATTATAAAAGCAAGTTCTTTTGTACATAGTATACAAAGAAGCGAATTGAAAGCAATATATCAAAACACGATAAAAGAGTTTGTGACCACAGCGGGCTCCCCGAATTCGAGACGAGGAAACGTGGGCTCCACAAGGCCGGGGAAAAACAGAGCACCAGTGTATACGATCTACAACAGCCTGTCATATATTGAAAAATAGACACTGCGCGTAAATTCATTCTGTTCATTAAGGAATTTAGAAGGGTGACATTTCCTATTCCCATAAATCTCTATTGATTCCAAAAGATTCAATAGACAGGGGCAGTGTGTACAACCTACATATTGTGATCTATGTTGGATGTGGAATACTCGTGTGCAGTTAAGTGCTATCCAAATGCAGTACTGTTTTGTGAATGTGTTTTTTCCTTAAAATTCCCGTCCGTTGGTCCAAGGAAAAACTTCTCGCAATCACTACGTTGTATTCTACAGGCATCCAGATTCAAAATTTTTTATGTTTGTCTTCTCTCTTATGTCTAAGCTGAATTACTAGAGTGTTACTTATTTGAGATGTAGCCGGTACATGAGAAAGAATCTTGCTTGGCGATCTAGGCATATAGGAACCAATAGATTCTGGAGCGAAACTGAGAATTGTCTTTTTAAATATTGATTGTTAACATCCACTTTTGTTATGATAAATTCTAGGCGGAAGCTATGGGTAATTAAAGCTTCAATACTGCAATAACACTATGCCGCAAATAAAACTAAACCAGCAAAAAAATGAAAATGAATCAGTTACCGATGTTATGGGAATAGCTACGAACTTGTTCAAAGTATGCATGACATTTCTGCTGAGCAAAAATCTCTCCAGCCAGCGGTAGCATGCAGTCTTAACTTATTCTCTGCACTAGTCGTCTTCATCATGCTCTCCAATTTTAGTAACTTTTTGTTTTGAATTGTTTCAACTACTTCATTGCAAACTGTTTTATAGTGTTCCTTAATAAATGCACCGCAACGCCATTCAGGGATTTATTTAAAACAGGTTGGCTACCTACATTCCACAATTATAGACGCACAGGTCGCTTGCATCCATCTCCAAACGAATCCAACATGGTTCCAGAACTGCTTTAAGAGACACCATCAATGAGAGATCTGCGGAGAACAGGTCCTATCCGCCCATTCATTAAGGTAATCCAGGAAAGGATTTAATTTACCCTTTTCGAGTCATCAGTCCCGTGACTGGTTTGATGCCGCCCAGCACGAATTCCTCTCCTGTGCCAACCTCTTCATCTCCGCAGCTGCACCCAACCTCCTGTTTATTTGCTGGATGCATTCCAATCTCTGTCTTCCCATACAATTTTACCCGCTACAGGTCCTTCTAGTACCATGGAGAGTAATGTCTAAACAGACATTACTATCATCCCGTTTCTTGTTTTTGTCAGTTTCTGATATGTTCCTTTACTCCCGATTCTGCGGAGAAATTCCTCATTCCTTGTCTTATTAGTTCACCTGATTTTCGACATTCTTCTTTAGCACGACATCTCAAACGCTTCGATTCTCCTCTGTTCCAGTTTTCACACAGTCCATTATTCACTACCATGCAATGCCGTGCACCAAACGCATATTCTTACAAACTTCTTCCTCAAATTAAGGCCTACGTTTGATAGTAAACTTCCCTTTGCCAGAAATGCCCTCTTTGCCTAACCTAGTCTGCTTTTTATGTCCTATTTGCTTCGTCTCTCATGGGTTCTTTTACTTCCAACATAGCAGAATTCCTTAATTTAGTCTGCTTCGTGGTCACCAATTTTGTTGTTAAGCTTCTCACTATTCTCGTTCCTGCTAGTTTTATTTACTTTTATATTTTCCTGTTTATTCTCAGTCCATATTGTGTACTCATTAGACTATTCACTCGATTCAAAAGATCCTGTACTCTTTATTCACTTTCTCTGTGTACAGCAATGTCAACAGCGGATCTTATCATTGATATTCTTTCACCCTGAAGTTTAAACCCACTAACTGAACCTTTCTTTTATTTCCGTCATTACTTCTTCGGTGTTTGTCAGGAGGGGTGAAACGTGGATTTCTGTCTTACACCCTTCTTAATCCGAACACTTTTTTCTTGGTTTTCCACTCTTATTGTTCCCTTTTGGCTCTTGTACAGATAGTACATGACCCGTATTTTATTATAGCTTAGTCCTATATATCTCAGAATTTCGAACATCTTGCACCATTTAAGACTGTCGACAAATCCTACAAACGTGTCTTGATTTTTCTTGTCTTGGTTCCAGTAGCAATCGCAACGCGATAACTGCCTGTCTTGTGCTCTTACCTTTCCAAAAACCACACTGATCGTCCCGTAACAGAACTTCAATTTTATTTTTCGTCCTTTTGTATATTACCCTTGTCAATAATTTGGATGCATGAGTTTTAAGCCGATTTTGCGATAGTTCTCACAACTATATACTCTTACTATCTCTGGCATTGTGTGGATGATATTTTCCGCAAAGTCCGAAGCTATGTCGCCATTCTCAGAGATCCTACACAAAAATTGCATAGTCGTTTGGTTCCCACGTCCCCCGGTGGGTTTAGAAATTCCGATGGAACTTTATCTATCGCTTCTGACTTATTCCAGAGTTCTTTTAAATTCTGTCTCTAACACTGGATACCCTTGATCTTCCTTATCGACTCCAGTTTCTTCGATCAAGTAACTGAACAAATTCTTCCCATCAAAGAGGCCTTCAGAATAATATTTCTATCGATCCGCTCTCTCCTCTGCATTTAACAGTGGTATTCCTATTGTATTCTTAATGGCTCTGAGCACTATGGGACTCAACTGCTGAGGTCATTAGTCCCCTAGAACTTAGAACTAGTTAAACCTAACTAACCTAAGGACATCACAAACATCCATGCCCGAGGCAGGATTCGAACCTGCGACCGTAGCGGTCGTGCGGTTCCAGACTGCAGCGCCTTTAACCGCACGGCCACTTCGGCCGGCTGTATTCTTAATGTTACCACCCTTCCTATTAATTTCACCCAGGATAGTTTTGTTTCCTCTATATGCTGATTCAGCCCTCCAGCAACCTTTTCTTTTTCAATTCCTGTCGCCATTTCGTCTTCGTTGCCCTGTGCTTCCAATTTATATCATTCCTACGGATTTTCATGGCTCAACTTACGCCGTCTGGAAAGAGAAGGCATGAGAGTTGTACTGTACGTCATTTATATCGCTGTCTACCGCCCTTGGCCGAAGTGGAAAACGTATATGGAGGTTTGGTACCACGAAGGGACCTTGGCTTTGCTCTCACTCTGTGAGGACACGTTGAAATGCAAACCATTTCCATAGGGAGGCATGAATTAAACTGAAGCTGATTTGACGTTTTATGCATGCCGCTTTCATAGTATTGCAAATTTTATAGAAACAGTGTACTTTCGACTTCATTGTTTGACTGTTAGTCAGTATACTGTCCTCGGCCGACTCCTCGTTCGATTCAACAAGTCTTGTCATTCTTCCATATTCCCACAGAACATAGCAGTGACCAGTGAATCTCATCATTCATACCTCTTCACCCTAAGCTTAACCTCCCTTCTGCGCTTTCTTTCAAAAAATGGTCAAATGGCTCTGAGCACTATGGGACTTAACATCTGTGGTCATCAGTCCCCTAGAACTTAGATCTACTTAAACCTACCTAACCTAAGGACATCACACACATCCATACCCGAGGCAGGATTCGAACCTGCGACTGTAGCGGTCACGCGGTTCCAGACTGAAGCACCTAGAACCGCACGGCCACACCGGCCGGCTAGCTTTCTTTCATTTTTGTTTTTTGTTCTTCGCCCTACACACTCAACATTAGTGGAAGGAAAGAAGGAATATTAGTTTCCGCAATGAGACTTTCACTCTGCAGCGGAATGTGCGCTGGTATGAAATTGCTTGTCAGATTAGAACTGTGTGCCGGACCGAGACTTGAACTAGGGACCGCTACCTTTCGCAGGCAAATGCTCTGCCGGCCGCTGTGGCCGAGCGGTTCTAGGCGCTTCAGTCTGGAACTGCGCTGCTGCTACAGTCGCAGGTTAGAATCCTGCCTTGGGCATGGATGTGTGTGATGTCCTTAGGTTAGTTAGGTTTAAGTACTTCTAAGTCTATGGGACTGATGACCTCAGATGTTAAGTCCCTTAGTGCTTCGAGCCATTTGAACCATTTTGCAAGTGCTCTCTCGACTGAGCTACCCAATAGTGACTCATGATCCGTCCTCGCAGCTTTACTTACGCCAGTATCTCGTCTCGTACCTTTCAAACGTCACAGAAGTTCTCCAGAGAAACTCGCAAGACTAGCACTCCTGGAAGAAAGGATAGTGCGGAGACACGCCTTAGCAACAGCTTGGGGGACGTTTCCAGAATGAGATTTTCGCTCTGCAACGGAGTGTGCTGGGGTAGGCCACTCTGTAGAGCATTTTCCGCTGAAAGGCAGAGATCCCGAGGTCCATTCTAAATCTGACAAACAGTTTGAATCTGACAGGAAGTTTCAGGAAGATTACTGTTTGTCACGTCGGCAGCTAGAACATCAGAGGCGGAGCAAGTGCTCAGATTAGGAAAGCACGGGAAAGGAAACTGATAGTGCCATTTTCAAAGGAAACATCTCAGCATTTGCCTGGAGCGATATAGAAAAATCAGGGAAAACCCAATTATGGACGGCCGGACCGTGATCTGAACCTTCGCCCTCCCGAATGCGAGCGTTAGTGAAGACAGATTGGAGCCATGCCATGGTGCCCCTCTTAACCCGAGCACTTGTTCCTTGGTCTTGCCTGGTGAGGTTATCGGGGTACAGAGGCGGCATCGCCAGGTGCTGCGGACCGCAGCGGGGGAGTCCTCCCTCGCCTGCCGTACGTCAGCGGGGGTGCAGCCGCGCGCCGTCTCTCCCGTCCCTAACGAGACAAACATTCCGCCCCGGCGCCGATACAATCAGCCCAGACCGTCCTCCAACTCGCGGGTTCTGCGTGATCGCGCCGCTAATGACCATCGCTTCATTAATCTCATTACCCGCGCTTTCTCCCGCTCACAAAAAAGAAGGCGCAGTTTTTCTTTCGGCCTTTCACTTTTTTCATGCCAGCCTCCTCCCCTGTCGAATTCTTCTCCTTATCTCTCGCCCGCTAAAGCCTTGACAATCTTCCGCTCTAATGCAACAGGGGAAGCTGAACCAACTGCGCCCAGTCTCATTGTACCGCTGTCTTGCCTCTAGATGCAGGTTTTGTTCAACTTTTCCTCGTCTACCGAACGATGGGCGCGTGCTTAAAGCAAAGCGTGGAACGAGTAACATGTTCGGGATACAGATAAAGGACATTTCTTATCTCACGACTGATTTTTGTTCTGTACAGTGTATGCAAAATCAAAAGACGAGCATAAAACGCTGACCGAAATCGAAAATATACCTACCATATTCCACCCAAAACAGAGTGAGTTATAGTCATTGTTCTCCGCTTAGTAACCACAAAGCGCAAGAAAATAAAATTTACAAACTTGTGCGTTAAAATATCAGATAATGAAGAGTTGGGTTGATTTGAGGGAGGAGTCCAAATTGCGAGGTCATCCGTCTCATCGGATTCGGGAAGGCTGGGGAAGGAAGTCGGCCGTGCCCTTCCAAAGGAACCAGCCCGGCATTTGCGTGAAGCGATTTAGGGAAATCACGGAAAACCTAAATCCGGATGGCCAGAGGCGGGATTGAAATGTCGTCCTCCCGAATGCGAGTCCAGTGTGCTAACCATCGCGCCACCTCGCTCGGTAATAATGAATACTGTAGTGGAAAGCAACGAATAACCCAGGCAATTAGTGAAGGTCATAGAAAAAACTGAAGTTGCAATAAATACAACAATGGTGCCGAGTATTTGGCTCTGAGCACTATGAGACGTAACTTCTGAGGTCATCAGTCCCCTAGAACTTAGAACTACTTAAACCTAAGGACATCACACGCGTCCATGCCCGAGGCACGATTCGAACCTGCGACCGTAGCGGTCGCGCGGTTCCAGACTGTAGCGCCTAGAACCGCTCGGCCACTCCGGCCGGCGGTGCCGAGTATTATTCACTCTTTTAATATCTACAGGGTCTATCAAAAAGGATGGCGCAAACTTACACGGCTGAAAGTACACGATAATAGAAGCACAAATGTCCCAGTAAACATGGGTCCGCAAACGAGCCGCTTGCGTGATAATCATGACTGTATGGTTCCACGCCGCCACTAACGGCATTGTTTGTAACATAGTCCGGTTTCTCCCTTGCGCACTTGAGGCCGTCCTCTGTTCGCTGTTTACACAACCAAACATTGCCGAGAGGTGGAGTTGGAATCACACCATACACGCAGAATGTTCTGGACGGATACAGTACACAGTCTCGAAGGGTATCAGTCGCATCTGAGGAGTGCTCCGTGTGTTGTGTTGTAGCTACAATGGAACCGTACAGTTTTGCACCCTAAAACCATAACAAACAACAACAGTAACGAAGAGCATGCGGATATGCATTTCATGTACGGCAGGGTTAATGGCAATGCACGCGAGGCTGCACGCTTGTAAAAAAAAAGAAAAATAATAATAATTAAATAAAAATTTAAAAAAAATCAAATGTGTGTGAAATCTTATGGGACTTAACTGCTAAGGTCATCAGTCCCTAAGCTTACACACTACTTAACCTAAATTATCCTAAGGACGAACACACACGCCCATGCCCGAAGGAGGACTCGAACCTCCGCCGGCACCAGCCGCACAGGTTGGTATCGTTTTGTTCTGTATTGTTCGTTCAATTTGTTCGGTGCGGATGTCCGATGACATCCGTTCAGGTTCTTCGTTGATCCGTTCACTCAGTTTTTTTATTACAGAGGGAAGCGCCCCAGACCGCTCGGCTAATCCCGCGCGGCGAAATTCATTGCAGAGACGAACACAGTATTGCTTCCAGATGCAACGAAAACACTTCGAACACCTCCTTTAACAGGTACCCCATACGTTAAATGTGAACTAACTGCGATGTACAACCAAATAGTAAAGTCTAAATTTCTAAATTTAAAATTAATGTGTACTAACTGGGACGATCTTTACAATGACGTCAGTGGCGGCTTGGAACCATACAGTCTTGATTATCACGCAAGCTGCTCGTTTGCGGACCCGTATTTACTGGGACATTTGTGCTTCTATTATCGTGTACTTCCAGCCGTGTAAGTTTCCGCCATCCTTTCTGATACACCCTGTATATTAATAACATCCGAAATTGGAGGTAAAGCTACAAAGGTATGAAAACAGTTGAAATTGTTTTACTTTATGCACAGGATGCCTTGGTATTTCGAGATAAAGAAGACGACTTACTTGCACTGTACTAACTGAAATAGCTTAGAAGAACGTCATGATTACCGCCAAGACACGCTGATAAAATTTCTTTATTTAACAAACAGTTTCGGTACACGGACCACTACAAAGTTCAAAAAAGCATTTACATTATATTTGGCGATATAAAATCATTGACGTCAGACAGTGCAGTTGTCACGTAGTAATATAAACTGCATTGTCAGTCAGAAATTGCGTCAGGCAACAGTGACGAATTCATGAATTTTAATAACTGACGCCAGTGGTGTTATATCGCATAATATGCCGGCCGAAGTGGCCGTGCGGTTAAAGGCGCTGCAGTCTGGAACCGCAAGACCGCTACGGCCGCAGGTTCAAATCCTGCCTCGGGCATGGATATTTGTGATGTCCTTAGGTTAGTTAGGTTTAACTAGTTCTAAGTTCTAGGGGACTAATGACCTCAGCAGTTGAGTCCCATAGTGCTCAGAGCCATTTGAAGCATTTTATCGCATAATATGATACTGTAAATGCTTTTATGAATCCGATATGGATCGAAACTGGTTGTTGAATAAAGGAATTTTATCAGCAGCGGCGGTAAATCATGACGTTTTTCAAATATTTACGAGCTGAGTCTCATCATCTTCTGAAAATTTACTGAATTAACTTTGCAAACAATACGATGTTGAGCTTAATAAAATCAGCATAAAGTGATGGCTTTCTGGGGAAAAGGTGCGCTACAATCCAAAATCATTATGGATAATGTGATTTTAGAACAAGTCTCCGCTTTCACTTGATTGGGATGAGAAATTTGCCAAGGCAATACTCAAAATCTACATGTAAAATTGACTAGATTTGGAAATATTTGTGGCTCCATTCATAATATAGGCTATTTAAAAATTAGATCAGTCAAGAAACGAGAGTAAAATTTGATGAAACTCTAGTACTTCGTGGGAGTGAATGCTGGGTACCTATAGAAACAACGCTAAGTAAAATACAAAGTGCAAGAACAAATTTCTTAAGAAGAATAAAAGTCTACTGAAGAACAGACCACATAAAAAATTAAACAGTGCCACAAGAACTGTAGAACCGTCTGAAAGTAGAACAAGTAAATATCCTAAATCTGTTAAGAATACGTACAAATGATGGACTGTAAACTACTTCCCAAACTAGCCTCATTTTACAAACTAGCAGGAATAAAAGTTGGTAGATTTGAGAAGAGATGGTCAGATAATTTGTGAAGATGAAAGACGCTCAATGTCAGTTCCAGGAAATGTAAAATAAGAAGATTTTATGGAACTTTTAAGGGCACCATTACAGATACCCTTACTACAGGGTGTTACAAAAAGGTACGGCCAAACTTTCAGGAAACATTCCTCACACACAAATAAAGAAATGATGTTATGTGGACATGTGTCCGGAAACGCTTAATTTCCATGTTAGAGCTCATTTCAGTTTCGTCAGTATGTACTGTACTTCCTCGATTCACCGCCAGTTGGCCCAATTGAAGGAAGGTAATATTGACTTCGGTGCTGGTGTTGACATGCGACTCATTGCTCTACAGTACTAGCATCAAGCACACCAGTACGTAGCATCAACAGGTTAGTGTTCATCACGAACGTGGTTTTGCAGTCAGTGCAATGTTTACAAATGCGGGGTTGGCAATTGCCCATTTGATGTATGCATTAGCACGGGGCAACAGCCGTGGCGCGGTACGTTTGTATCGAGACAAATTTCCAGAACGAAGGTGTCCCGACAGGAAGACGTTCGAAGCAATTGATCGGCGTCTTAGGGAGCACGGAACATTCCAGCCTATAACTCGCGACTGGGGAAGACCTAGAACGACGAGAACACCTGCAATTCTTCGTGCAGTTGACGATAACCCTAATGTCAGCGTCAGAGAAGTTGCTGCTGTGCAAGGTAACGTTGACCACGTCACTGTATGGAGAGCGTTACGGGAGAACCAGTTGTTTCCGTACCATGTACAGCATGTGCAGGCACTATCAGCAGCTGATTGGCCTCCACGGGTACACTTCTGCGAATGGTTCATCCAACAATGTGTCAATCCTCATTTAAGTGCAAATGTTCTCTTTACAGATGAGACTTCATTCCAACGTGATCAAATTGTAAATTTTCACAATCAACATATGTGGGCTGACGAGAATCCGCAAGCAATTGTGCAATCACGTCATCAACACAGATTTTCTCTGAACGTTTGGGCAGGCATTGTTGGTGATGTCTCGATCGGGCCCCGTGTTCTTCCACCTACGCTAAATGGAACACGTTATCATGATTTCATACGGGGTACTCTACCTGGGCTGCTAGAACATGTTCCTTTACAACTACGACACAACATGTGGTTCATGCACAATGGAGCTCCTGCACATTTCAGTCGAAGTGTTCGTACGCTTCTCAACAACAGATTCGGTGACCGATGGATTGGTAGAGGCGGACCAATTCCATGGCCTCCACGCTCTCCTGACCTCAACCCTCTTGCCTTTCATTTATGGGGGCATTTGAAAGCTCTTGTCTACACAACCCCGGTACCAAATGTAAGGACTCTTCGCGCTCGTATTGTGGACGGCCGTGATACAATACGCCATTCTCCAGAGCTGCATCAGCGCATCAGGGATTCCATGCGACGGAGGGTGGATCCTCGCTAACGGAGGGCATTTTGAGCATTTCCTGTAACAAAGTGTTTGAAGTCACGCTCGTACGTTCTGTTGCTGTGTGTTTCCATTCCATGATTAATGTGATTTGAAGAGAAGTAATGAAATGAGCTCTAACATGGAAAGTAAGCGTTCCCGGACACATGTCCACATAACATATTTTCTTTCTTTGTGTGTGAGGAATGTTTCCTGAAAGTTTGGCCGCACCTTTTTGTAACACCCTGTATAAGTCGATATCAGCATCTCATTTGCGGTAGCTGTGATATCACTGCTGCTCCTAGAAGGTTCTGGAAGCTATCGTCAGACCTCAACGGTCGGAGAATCCCAGGTAGACAGGGCAGATTTCCGAGACGTTGGAGATAGTCAGTCGGTGGCTTGGGGTAAAAGGTGACAGTTGGACTGTGGCCCAAAAGCGCAGACGAAAGATTTATTTTGATGTTTAATGATAATGAAAGTGATAATGAGAAGTACGTGAGTCGTTCTTGTGAGTGAATATTAATGGGAAGCAATTTATGTAGCAAAGATGTATGGATTCGTGAGCTATGCGCAGTTTAAAGTTCGTGGAGTGTTATGAGCATGGCACCCGTTAGTAGCACTTGATACACTAATTTCCCAGGAGATTGTGTATCAGATTTGAGAACTGGAAGTAGCTGTGAACAGTTTCAGGTGAAGTAACTAAGAGAAATAGTCGTATCGTGATATATTTCAAAGAAAGTATGGCCTAAGCAGGATGACTGATGCTGGGTTGAAAGAGACTGATAAGGGACCATAAATTTGCTAGAACTCAACGAATAAACTGACGTCAATCTAAGTGTCTCCCTCATTTCAGAATTATCAGTAACAGTAGTTTCCTATACGTGTATGATGAAGTGCGCAGGCTGATTTGGGAATTTTACAATGTTATAGTAGTGTGGTATGTGTTTCCATTCGTAACATACATTTCAATTCAATAGCTGCCTGATGTAACGGACACCTTCCCCTCACAGGACTTCCCTAGACTTGAATAACCATTTGAACAATTTAAAGAAGTTGATGGGTGGTGAGGGGATTGTGGAGGAGGGAAGTTTAAAAGATCTGTGATTTAATGAAGAACATTGGCTGCCAAATGAACCAAAAGAAAGAGGGGAAAAAACATTGGAAACACGCATTTCCTGCTGTCTTAGCCAGGTTACATTACTTGGCGAACGCAGTTGCAGACTTCAGTCAATTGAGCCAAACGATATTAGAGATTGTCTTTGTCTCGTGACGAAATGATGTGGCGTGTAAGATCATACAGACGAAAAAAAGAAAAGAACAGAACACCGACAGTTATTTTGCATCTATTTTATTATTTTGGACTCTAGGCTGTGGTGACAGGTTGATCTTTACCGTGCCCAAGGTCTACGTTACGTTGAATGCTGACAGTTCGGTTGTGAGTTTGCGAAGATGCATCGAAGGCTTCAGTTAGTCCGCATATTTTTGAAAGAGGTTTTCGTTGAATCTTCTAACGTTTGTACAAAGCCACAGACTGTTTTCGAATGTTTCTAGGACTTAATAAACCGCATTCAAACTGTGCCGTAGGAGATGTCACTCGTCAGCGGCGATTCATTTCGGGTATTCAAAACATTGACACTACATTTTTTGTGATCACAGGGACCACTCACTGAAAAAACGAATATAGATTATATTACAAACTTTACTCTCCAACGTCTATGCACTTTTGGCATCGTTCTGACAGCTTCCGTATTTGGCTAGCAAACTATTGTTTAGGGGCGTCCCGGTGCAACTGCTGAACAGCTACTATAAGTTCGTCCTTGATGGCTCTTTCATTGCGTCGAATAGAGCATGGTCACTAGGAGCCAGATCCGGCGAATATGGAGGATGTGGTAGCACAGTAAACCCTGGTTCTTCACGCGTGGTCATAGTTCTTACTCGACGGTCCAGAAGAGAAAAGCCAGTAGTGGTGTGGAAGCATACTGTGAGCCCTCGTCCCAAAATGTAACTGCTGGGACTATTCGTGCATCAACAAGTGGTGAGTGTGCTCTGTGATCAGGAAGGGATGCTGCTAGTGGACTGGCTCCCTCCAAATACGACCATCAATAGTGATAGGTACTGCAGTTTCCTGCTCCAACTCCACCGATTTTTCACTAATGTAGTGGGCAAAACAGTCTTTTTCTTATTGCAATCCTAATGCTGGGCGGATATTTGACCTGCACGTGTATCTTCAACGCAAACTGCGGTAGTTTGCGATACAAGGAGCGAGATCCGGACCGAAGCCGTGCAGTTGATTTAACGACCGTTGGTCTGGAACAAAGGCTAGCCTCAGTTTCAATCACAAATTACTTCTTTTATTTGATACTAGAAAATTTCGTCTGTCAAATAATACTGTCTTTGCCTGTGCCACTCTACTTGTAACACGCTTGCTACATCTGTCATGCGTCACCAAGGTAGCAGGTTTTCTTCACTTCGTCTACTAAGTGGTCCCTAGTTTTGATGTTAACTCGGTCGCTAATCTCGTTACTGCTGCTCTTCAGTGCTTTCCTATTTATTTGGTTTACTCTCAACTCATATTCTTGTTGTTGGAAGGCTTATTGGATTCAACAATTCTTATAACGAGCTGCTTGGTCACCGATGGTATCTGTTCTTTCGGACATGTCCGGAAGAACAGATACCATCTCGGTGGATATATATAGTTAAGGCTCACCAGCCACTTGACCATCTTCTTCTTCTGTGCGAATGCACAAACAGTGCCCGAACTCTTACGGGAATCGGCAAGCGCAGCGAGTAATGAGTATAATGGGCGGGGGCACTACGAATGTAGTGCGGGACAATACGTTGAGAATGTGCGTTTCGCGGGAGGCGTGCCAGAGATAAATCCCTGCAGTTGCGCTATCCTCTGTGTCCTCGGTGGCTCAGATGGATAGAGCATCTGCCATGTAAGCAGTAGATCCCGGGTTCGAGTCCCGGTCGCGGCACACAGCCTGTGAGCAGCTAAGGGTGTTCATTTCATTGTAATAATTCTTATAATGTTTCCTTTCACAACGAATCTATTCACTAAATTCCAATCCCACATCGCAGCATATCTTTAATTTCCTTCATTGTTTCGTCGGCATATATGTGAAATACTAGAAGAGAAACGGTTAAACTCTAGAGGAGAAAGACAACATTTCTCGCTTACGGTATTTTTCACCCGAGCAGCGCTTTCTTGGTTTTTCATTAATGTACAGGTAGTTTCAGACTGCTAAGAAATACCGATGGCCATTAACAGCAGCTATTTATTTCTGATAACACTTGACGTTTGAACACTAAAGTACATTCAGTATCGCAGCACTGTATCAGTGTATCAGTGAACAGAACGAGAAAAGGCGTCTTTCAGAATATATCAAACACGCCAGCTATTTTTTAAGAATTAGTGCCATTATTTTACATTCTGTGCTTTTTATTACCATGTTTTAGCGTGCTTTAACTGCGTCACTTCGCCGTTTTTGGAGCTAATTGTCCGATACTCACGCAATACTTGGACAGAGTAACAAAATAATGTAGCTAGGATATACGACTGGCGTGACCCGCACTCCTACAACAGCGTCCACGGTTTCCACTCCGGGCACTTTCCAGTTTCCCTGAGTGCGTTGCTGCACGAGAAATGCTGATAAAGGCAGAGTGCGGCATGGTACGTGATCGGACCCTGAAACACTCTGTAAGGCGCAAACCCGAAGTACAGTACAACCGTACCGAACAAGGCATGTCCTTCTCTACGTAACTTACCGTTTTTCTGTAGACATGAGAACACCAGAAGTAGGTTAGTGGTGAATTCGCGTAGTTTCACAAAGCGGCACAAGGTCTAAGCACGTGTAAGCTTCGTATGATGCACTCTTACGGGACATCGTCTCACTCTAAGGCATTCATTTCCGAAAAAAAAAAATGTTTTTGGATATTTGCGGTTAACTATAACAGACATACGAAAAACATTGTTTATTACTTTTCGACAGTTAATAGCATAATGTCGGGACTTTTTGGCCAACGAATCCACTCCTGATACCGTTTTTCCATAATATACACTTTTCACATAATATGATTTTGGTATGAACAACGAAAGTAGCGAAACACCTGTAAATACGGGTGTTCAAAAAGTCTCTCCGCAGTGCCGTATGATTGTTAGCCGCACTTGCCGTATGCCGCAGTGAATATACCGAAATGAACCTCAGTGAAATACAAGTTACTAATTTATTGAATAGTCAGTTTTACTTGCAAATTTTCACATTAAATGTTGAAAGTGTACCCACTGTTGTTGAATACACAATTCAATTCGTCTAATCATGTTTCCAAACACATTTCTTCTGAAACAGAAGCACTCAAAGTGGATATTGCACTTTTTAGTTCATGGATGGATTTTGGACAGTTTTTTTATAGGCAGTTGCTTTCCCTGCAACCCAGAAGAAAAAGTCAGGTGGTGTTAGGTCGGGCGATCGTGGAGGCCAAAGTCCCTGTGAAATCATGCGATCACCAAAAACATCAGCAAGCAGTGACATTGAAACGCGAGCTGTATGCGCGTTTGCACCATCTTGTTGAAAATAACCGTTCAGTATTTCACTTAACACAAGTTCTCCTATGAATGGGTACAGAATATCACTGCAGTATCGTTGTGCGTCTATTGTTTCGTTGGAAAATATGGGACCCACAATCCGACGTCTAGTTCAAAAAAATGGTTCAAATGGCTCTGAGCACTATGGGACTCAACTGCTGTGGTCATAAGTCCCCTAGAACTTAGAACTACTTAAACCTAACTAACCTAAGGACATCACTCACATCCACGCCCGAGGCAGGATTCGAACCTGCGATCGTAGCAGTCCCGGGGTTCCGGACTGCAGCACCTAGAACCGCACGACCACCACGGCCGGCACTTCAATGGATAGCATTTTAACAGTGACAAAAACGAAACAAACGACCAAAGCAACTAAACTTAAATGTTCACGTCAACACGTAACGACACACACCAACGATACTACTGACGCTGGCTGAGAAAAACGAAACAGTGGAATGTTGGGAGAGTCCACTTGAAGGGAAGTAACTCAGGCAGGCGAACAATCATACGCGCGGCTAACAATCATACGGCACTGCGGAGAGACTTTTTGAACACCCCGTAGAACGAAAACTAATTTTAGTTTTTATTGGTTTCGCCGTCTTAACCAACTGCAGTTTTACACCAGACGACTTTCGCTTTTATTTACAAAGCATCTTCGGTGATTATTGGCGTTTCTGCCTCTTGTACACATATTCTGCAAACCACTGGTTTTTTATTTCTTTTAGCGGAGGTTAAAATCGGAAGAAACTTTGTTGTGCATATATGTTTCGCAGTGTTCTGCCTTGTTGCACTTTTTCTTACGCTGATTTGGAGTTATTCGTACTTCACCTCACTTTTGGAAATAGCTCTGCAGTTATGAAGTGATTTAATTGTTCAAAACAACGAAGCAGCTAAGGCAGGTCACCCGTAACAAAGCCAGTACGAATAAATAGAGCTAGTCAAACATTTAAAGCGTTTGGAGGATATCAGAAACAAACACTTTTTCATACAGCATAAATGGCACAGGTGCACTGATACCTGCGAGGGTCTATTAAGGTCTTGACGCTAGTGATGTTCAGAGGTGGTCAATAGGCTGTTGACCGCATTGCCAGTACATAAAATCGTCCGACGTTTGGGCCGCTATTGTAAACGGCCGAAACGTTGGACAATTTTATATTTTCACAGTGCGGTCAACAGCCTAGAAGAATTTTGTTGACAGTGAAAACGGCAGCGGAAGCCTACGCTTACATTGAGATGGTGTCCAGACTGCCATGTGATGTAGACTGAGGTCTTGGTATAGCGACATGTACGTATGCAAATGGCAGTAGTATCGCGTACACAAGGCACAAAAGGTTAGTGCATTGGCAGAGCTGTCATTTGTACTCAGATGATTCGTGTATAAAGGTTTCCGAAGTGATTACGGCCGCGCGACTGGAAAAAAAAAAGACTTTGAACGCGGAATGGTAGTTGAAGCTAGACGCATGGACATTCTGTTTCGGAAATCGTTAAGGAATTCAATATTCCGAGATCCACATTGTTAAGAGTGTGCCGGGAATACCAAATTACAGGCATTACCTCTCACCACGGACAACGCAG
The DNA here is from genome assembly GCF_021461385.2 of Schistocerca piceifrons. Classification (NCBI taxonomy): domain Eukaryota; kingdom Metazoa; phylum Arthropoda; class Insecta; order Orthoptera; family Acrididae; genus Schistocerca; species Schistocerca piceifrons. The sequence goes on along the minus strand of NC_060142.1, from coordinate 285,325,115 downwards.
TGGCCGACGCCTTCACTTAACGACCGCGAGCAGCGGCATTTGCGCGGAGTTGTCAGTTCTCACAGACAAGCAACGCCGTATGAAATAACAACAGAAAGCAATGTGAGACGAACGACGAATGTGTCCCTTACGACATGAAGCGAAATTTAGCGTTGACGGACTATGGCAGCAGAAGACCGACGCTAATGCCTTTGCTAACAATGAAACTTCTTTGTTTAATAATTTTTTACTTAAATTGCAAGAACTGAGAAGGGGAAACGTCTGCGTTATTAAATTCTGAAACTGTTGAGTGAGACTGAATGCAAGAGTCACTTTGCTATTTTTTTTATCATTTCATTTCTGACCTACAGAATTTGCCCTGACAAACAACTCAAACTTCTCCTATTCATTAATTACCCACAATATTTAAGGATAACGCGATCTGACTGCTTTTAATTATCTCAAAAGAATGACCCTGAATTAAAAGAAATCCTAACAATAACCCATACGTTTTATAAGTCACTTAACTCACAGAAACATCTTCATTACACGAACTTCAGCGATCCAGCAAACACAAATACAGCCAGCTATATAAATGATTCTAACTACTGCAGGCTCTAACTACTAATAGGCAGGTGGTTAGCAAAGGAAAGATTTTGTTGCAGAGCAAACAATCTATTTAGCAGATTTTATCTTAATCATGTGACATCCAGTTCAAAAATTATATAATGGTCCGTGACATCCAGTTCCAAAAATTATGCCGCCCGGTGTGGCCGAGCGGTTCTAGGCTCTTCAGTCTGGAACCGCGCGACCGCTACGGTCGCAGGTTCGAATCCTGCCTCGGGCATGGATGTGTGTGATGTCCTTACGGTTAGTTAGGTTTAAGTAGTTCTAAGTTCTAGGGGATTGATGACCTCAGATGTCAAGTCCCACAGTGCTCAGAGCCAGCGAAAAATTATATAATCGTCGACAAAATTAAATCTCCATGACGGACACGTCCAGACCGTCCGCTCGCGCTAACACTTCAGACCTCTAACCTCCAACACTGATAACTACTAACTTCCAACTTCCATCACTGCTGCCTACTCACTCCCAACTGCGAGTCGAGTCCGTCCAGTCACAGAGTGTCTTACAGAGGGCACACAGCGCTGTCAGTGATATTAATGCAGTCTACAGCACTGCCAACATACAAACACATAAACAGGCTACTTACAATAGCACGACATCGCTTGCAGCTCCTCTGCTGAGCGTGTGACGATATCGGTTGGACTCTAGAGGACTGGAAAATCGTGACTGGCCAGATGAGGCACATTTCAGCTAATTCGAGCTGATGGTAGGGTTCAAGTATGGCGCAGAGCCCACGAAGCCATGGACCAAAGTTGTCAACAAGGCACAGAGCAAGCTGGTGGTGGCTGCATAGTGGTGGGGGCTGTGTCCTCTGGTCCAACTGAACAGATCATTGACTGGAAATGGTTATGTTTGGCTACTTCGTGAGCATATGCAGCCATTCATGAACTTCATTTACCCAAATGTTGATGGGATAATAATAAATTAAAAACACCAGTTTGCTTTTGTTCTACAATATTACTTTTATTGCTAACCGGTTTTCGGCCTACAAGGCCATCTTCAGACATTTACTGAGTATTATCACCAAAGAAGTTAAATGTTAGCAGACAGCATTGGAAGAGAAGTAACACACCTAGAGTAATGTAACATTGACAACTGTCTCTTCTTTTTTAATTGGTTGAGTATCACTCTCCATGTTTCATACCTCTTGATGCAGCATTGTCTAGTACTAATTTTATCTTATTTTGTTAGTTTTGTTTATTAATAGAAACTTATGTAGGCATGCTATTCCTATTTTGTGCTAAAGGTTTTCCTGTCAACTCCATTGTTATTTATGTACTGTTCAGTTTTTACTATTTCATTGCAAAGATGTTACTTACTGTATGTTTCTACTTTAGATGTGTTACTTCTCTTCCAATGCTGTCTCCTAACATTTAACTTCTTTGGTGATAATACTCGGTAAATGTATGAAGATGGCCTTGTAAGCCGAAAACCGGTTAGCAATAAAAGTAATATTGTAGAACAAAAGCAAACTGGTGCTTTTCATTTATTACTATAATGTTGTTCTACCAAGAACCGACGGAAGATTCTGTTAATATGTCGATGGGATGTTTATGGATGACAATACCTCATATCATGGGCCACAACTGTTCGCGATTGGCGTGAAGAACATACTGAATAATTCGAGTGAATGATTTTGCCACACAGATAGCCGGAGGTGAATCCCATAGAATATTTATGGGGCATAATGGAGAGGTCAGTTAGTGCACAATATCCTGCACCGCAACACTCCTGCAATGATGGACGGCTATAGAAGCAGTATGGCTCAATATCTCTGCAGGAGATTTCCAACACTTGTTGTGTCCATGCCACGTCCAAGTTGCTGCACAACTTCGGGCAAAAGGAGGTCCGACACGACATTAGGAAGTATCCCATGATTTTTGTCACCATAGTGTTTATTGTCTTAGAAATGTTGCTGAAAATTAATAGGCTGGCTTCTGGCAGCTAATGATTGCCTAACACGAGGGCAACCACCTCTTGTAGAGCATCTGCCAGTATCTCCCCCCCCCTCCCCTCATAAAAGAAACCCACAGGAGTGGGGTCAGGTGAATGTGGCGGTCGCGATACTGGCCCACCAAACCCACTTCCACATTTGGGGAAAACATTGTCTAAATATTCTCTGACAAACGTAGCAAACTGTGGTGGAGCACCTTGATGCATGTCTGTCAGTGACACGTTCTCCAACATCCCCCATTAGTACTTCATGGAGAAAGATACATAATTTCCTCTACCAAGTGAGTTAGGCAGAAGGTACCGCCGAGTCACAACGATCTAAACCGACGCATTGATGGTAAATCTCCGTTGTAGGCACAATGCACGAGCTACCTTAGGATCTTACAACTTCCAGACATGGCCATTATGGGTAATGAATATCTCTATCCCTTGTGAAGGCAGCCTCATCAGTAAACAAAATATACGCGTTTGGAAGTCAGGGATGTTAACAGTTTGTTTCAGATATCATTGGCAGAATTCTACTCGCTATTAAAAGTCATCAGCCGATAGATCTTGTCCTCAGTTCGCTGTAAAACAGCTTCCTAAAACTAAACAGTCTACAGTATGCATGCTGAGATGTCTGGTCTAAGCGATCCGCTTTCAGGATGATGGCCATCAAGTATTCGAAATTTAACATAACTTTGTCAGTGGAAATCGTTCTGCATACCGGCGCCTTGCTGCTCGGCTGTTACATCGTACTTTCCCGTAAATGAATTGCACTTCAGCTTTCTCGGTTAGTGTAATCAGCCATTAAGAACCTTTAAACATCAACAGAAAATTTCTTTAAACAGAACATAAAATATGCAATATTGATAAACTGTTTATCCAGGGACGCGGACGCTGATAGCAGTAACGAAGACTTACCCTCTTTAGCAGTAAGGTGTAACTGTGTTGCAAATGAGGATCAAATTGCAACGTGTTGCACACGAAACAGTCGAACCAACAGTAAACGTTGGCCTACGGGAAGCCCAGTCAGCTGTTCGTGGTCTTGTGATCAGCCTTGCTGACTCTCGATCTCGGAGACCCCGATTCCGTTCCCTTCCGGGTCGGGGATTTTCTCCGCTCGAGACTTGTGTGTGTGTGTGTGTGTGTGTGTGTGTGTGTGTGTGTGTGGTCCTCATTTAGAACTCATTTTCATCGAAGCGCAAGTCGTGAACGTCACGTCAAATAAAGAAACTGGCAATAGGCGGCCGAACTCTCCGAAGGGGACTCTTTGTCAAGTATACCATACGCAAATTTCACCTTTCTTATTGGAAGCTCGGCGTAAAACTCTTTCAGGATCCCTCTCGAGGAATCGGTAGACTTGTGACATTTTTATCACGTAAGAAAATTGCTTCTCAACAAATCTTTATTTAGGGGATAGACAAAATACTGTGAACACCTGTACTTACTTGGGAATGGTTTGTTAATAAGAGGTTGGACCTCCATATGCCCGTAATACAGCTGCGATTCTTCTTGGAATGCTGGCATATAATGACTGTGTAATCTCCAGTGGAATGTTATGCCCGTCTTCGATCAGAACCTCTTCTAACTCCTGTAGTGAAGAGGGAGCGGGAATCTGCTCCGGAATCTGTGCTCCAATACCGCCCACAAGCGTTCGATAAGGTTCAAGTCCGGGGACTCTGCTCGTCAGGAAAGACGCTGCAATTCAGTTGCATGCTCCTCATACCACCAGTGTGCTGTCCTGGCTGTATGAATTGGTGCATTATCGTCCTGAAATATGTCATCATTGTTGGGGAACAACATCTGAATATTGGGGTGCACCTCAGCACCCAAAATGTTCACACAATCGCTGGCTGTAACACGGGACCAGCAGAATACCATGACACAGCTGTCCACACCACCACACATTCACCTCCATGCTTACGCCGCGCGGGGTGGCCGTGAGGTCTGGGGCGCCTTGCCACGGTTTGCGTGGCTTCCCCCGTCGGAGGTTCGAGTCCTCCCTCTGGCATGGGTGTGTGTGTGGGTGTGTGTGTGTTGTCATTATCGTAAGTTAGTTCAAGTTAGATAAAGTAGTGTGTAAGCTTAGGGACCGATGACCTCAGCAGTTTGGTCCCACAGACCTTACCACAAGGTTCTTTCTGTTGGTCGTCGTCACTAATGGTTTCAGTATAGCAGCCTGTCTATGAATGTTCGCTTTATCGAGTTCTCGGTGGACAGTGTCGATAGATATGGCGTCTCAAAGATTGCAATTGAGCTTTGCAGTCACTTTAGCCGCCGGAGTCTTGTGTTGTTTTTAGACAATTCGTGTTAGCGTTCGGCGATCTCTGACATTTAGTTTTGATTTGCGCCCACTACTACGTTTACACGATAAATGGAAATGTCGTGTGGCTAGGGCCTCCCGTTGGGTAGACCGTTCGCCTGGTGCAGGTCTTTCGATCTGACGCCACTTCGGCGACCTGCGCGTCTATGGGGATGAAATGATGATGATTAGGACAACACAACACCCAGTCCCTGAGCGGAAAAAATCTCCGACCCAACCGGGAATCGAAAACGGGCCCTAAGGATTGACAGTCTCTCACGCTGACCACTCAGCTACCGGGGCGGACGTTTACACGATGATATCTTTCCATGTTTTGTGTAGGCTGCCATGGTTGTTGAAACACTTTCTCTTGAAACGTTCAGTAAGTTGGCTGTCTTGGTTAGTCATGCTACAACAAATCGGGCCCCCACAATCTGCCCTCTTTGGTATTCTGTTAGGTCTTCCATCGCACGTCGACCTCGGCCTCTGAATGCAAAGAAGTGCGCAGCACTCGTAAACAACCTGCGTTGATGCCTGGGCGTACTGAACACGGACAGTCCAGCGCGACACGTGGCTTACCTGCGTTGTTGACCGTCAAACGCAACCTTCCCATTACTACCACTGTTCACATTATTTTGCTTGTCCCCTGCACGTGTTGCTGTTACTGTTGTTGTTGTTGTTGCCTGACACCTGCTAAGAAACAACTGCCACTTGCTAAGGAACAACTGACACCTGTTAAGCAACAACTGAGAAGTGCTACATACCAACCGACATTTGCTACCGAACAACCGACTAATGATGGAAATGTAGTGGGCGGTACGTGTTAACTGCAGCGAAGCCCGTGCAAGAACGCACTGCATGCATTCGACAGCTCATGAAGTGCGGTGTTTGACGAAGCTTGTTGTGGGGCTTCCATGCGGTGTGACATCATGTCTGCAAGATATCATTTGAGTGCTTACAATCGTGGACAAATAAAGGGTTCCTTGATGTAGGTAGCATGTTCATTGGCATCAGCAAGAAAGTGTTCTCCGAAGAATCGCGCTTTACTGTGGAAAGTGATTCTGGGTAGCAGTTGGTGTGAAGAGAGAGGGGAACACGTAACGCGCCACAGAATATTTAATGAACGTCATCGGTGCGACCTAGGCGTTATGATGTAGCCAGGCGTTATGCACAATGGCTGAATACCGAGGTGCTGTCACAACATAGCAATACTGCAGGGAGACTACTCTGAATCGTATCCGTCTGTTTAGAGGTGCGATAGTTCACGGCTTTCTGTTTACGGACGACAATCCCCGCCCACACAGAACCGCTATATGTGGGACACAGAGGAAAGTAAAGATATCTAACGTATAGAACAGTCTGTCTACTCCCGGACCGAAACCCTACAGAGCATGTATGGGATGCTTTTGGCAGATGTGTTACTCAACGAACACCCGCTTCGGAAACTGTACAAGAAATGAAAACCGCCTTGACAGAGGAGAGGGGCAATATCCCCCAAGGACTCCTCAGCATTCTAGTAACCAGCTTGAATAACAGGTGCAACACGTGCGTTAGTGTCCGAGGATGGCACTTTCCTGAGAGTATGGTATCGACCTCTATGTTGAAAGTGTAACCTGTGTAAAACTTCAACGTTGTTTATGTCTGATATCCTGCTTCCCAAAGGGTTAAATCTGTACGCTGTTTCGTTATAAATATACCACTCCACCTCTATTACGTATGTAATGTGGTTATGTCGTCCGTCATTCCCTGTGATTATTCCTGTCAAACAATGTCTCTGTTCCTCACTAATTGTCAAGAAGTGTATTACTATTTCTATTATTATTATTATTTCTTTCTTTTCTCAGACGTTATGTCTGGTCAAAAATGGAAAGTGACGCGGACCTTGATCAAGCGTGACTTCCTTTTAACTGTACGGTATATGTTACATTGCATTTAGGAACTTTCGGGTAATTGAACATGTATCAATAATTACGGATTTCTGTAGTTGTATATATAAGTTTGGATGTAGCTGTATTGCATTGATGTACTGGTGGATATTGTGTGGTATGACTCCTGTAGTTGATAGTATAATTGGTATAATGTCAACTTTATCCTGATGCCACATGTCCTTGACTTCCTCAGCCAGTTGGATGTATTTTTCAATTTTTTCTCCTGTTTTCTTTTGTATATTTGTTGTATTGGATATGGATATTTCAATTAGTTGTGTTAATTTCTTCTTTTTATTGGAGAGTATGATGTCAGGTTTGTTATGTGGTGTTGTTTTATCTGTTATAATGGTTCTGTTCCAGTATAATTTGTATTCATCATTCTCCAGTACATTTTGTGGTGCATACTTGTATGTGGGAACGTGTTGTTTTATAAGTTTATGTTGTAAGGCAAGCTGTTGATGTATTATTTTTGCTACATTGTCATGTCTTCTGGGGTATTCTGTATTTGCTAGTATTGTACACCCGCTTGTGATGTGATCTACTGTTTCTATTTGTTGTTTGCAAAGTCTGCATTTATCTGTTGTGGTATTGGGATCTTTAATAATATGCATGCTGTAATATCTGGTGTTTATTGTTTGATCCAGTATTATAATCATGAATCCTTTCGTCTCACTGTATATATTGCGTTTTCTCAGCCATGTGTTGGATGCGTCTTGATCGATGTGTGGCTGTGTTAGATGATACGGGTGCTTGCCATGTAGTGTTTCCTTTTTCCAATTTACTTTCTTCGTATCTGTTGATGTTATGTGATCTAAAGGGTTGTAGAAGTGGTTATGAAATTGCAGTGGTGTAGCCGATGTATTTATATGAGTGATTGCTTTTTGTATTTTGCTAGTTTCTGCTCGTTCCAGAAAGAATTTTCTTAAATTGTCTACCTGTCCATAATGTAGGTTTTTTATGTCGATAAATCCCTTTCCTCCTTCCCTTCTGCTTAATGTGAATCATTCAGTTGCTGAATGTATGTGATGTATTCTGTATTTGTGGCATTGTGATCGTGTAAGTGTATTGAGTGCTTCTAGGTCTCTGTTACTCTATTTCACTACTCCAAATGAGTAGGTCAATATTGGTATAGCATAAGTATTTATAGCTTTTGTCTTGTTTCTTGCTGTCAATTCTGTTTTCAGTATTTTTGTTAGTCTTTGTCTATATTTTTCTTTTAGTTCTTCTTTAATATTTGTATTATCTATTCCTATTTTTTGTCTGTATCCTAGATATTTATAGGCATCTGTTTTTTCCATCGCTTCTATGCAGTTGCTGTGGTTATCCAATATATAATCTTCCTGTTTAGTGTGTTTTCCCTTGACTATGCTATTTTTCTTACATTTGTCTGTTCCAAAAGCCATATTTATATCATTACTGAATACTTCTGTTATCTTTAGTAATTGGTTGAGTTGTTGATTTGTTGCCGCCAGTAGTTTTAGATCATCCATGTATAGAAAATGTGTGATTTTGTGTGGGTATGTTCCAGTAATATTGTATCCATAATTTGTATTATTTAGCATGTTGGATAGTGGGTTCAGAGCAAGGCAGAACCAGAAAGGACTTAATGAGTCTCCTTGGTATATTCCACGCTTAATCTGTATTGGCTGTGATGTGATATTATTTTAATTTGTTTGGATATTAAGTGTGGTTTTCCAATTTTTCATTACTATGTTTAGGAACTGTATCAATTCAGGATCTACTTTGTATATTTCCAATACTTGTAGTAACCATGAGTGGGGTACACTATCAAAAGCTTTTTGGTAATCAATGTATGCGTAGTGTAGCGACCTTTGTTTAGTTTCAGCTTGATATGTCACCTCCGCATCTATTATCAGTTGCTCTTTACATACTCATGCTCCTTTGCAACAGCCTTTTTGTTCTTCATTTATAATTTTGTTCTGTGTTGTATGTGTCATTAATTTCTGTGTAATGACTGAAGTTAATATTTTGTATATTGTTGGTAGGCATGTTATGGGGCGATATTTAGCTGGGTTTGCTGTGTCTGGTTGATCTTTAGGTTTCAGATAAGTTATTCCATGTGTAAGTGTATCAGGGAATGTGTATGGGTCTGCAATGTAACTGTTAAATAATTTAGTTAGATGTGAATGTGTTGAGGTGAACTTCTTTAGCCAGAAATTTGCCATTTTATCTTTTCCAGGGGCTTTCCAATTGTGAGTAGAATTAATTGCTTGGGTGATTTCATGTTGCAAAATTATCACTTCAGGCATTTGTGGTATCATCTTGTATGTATCTGTTTCTGCTTGTATCCACCGTGCATGCCTGTTATGTTGTACCGGGTTTGACCATATGTTGCTCCAGAAGTGTTCCATGTCTGTTATATTTGGTGAATTGTCTATTTTAATATGTGTGTTATCTATTGTCTGGTAAAATTTCTTTTGGTTTGTGTTGAATGTTTGGTTTTGTTTCCTTCTATTTTCACTTTTTTTGTATCTTCTATGTCGTTTGGCCAATGCTTGTAATTTCTGCTTCTTTTCATCTAAATGCTCTATCGCTTCTTGTTGTGAGATTTTACCTAACCTTTTTCGTTTTTTTTCTGACATTTCATTTCTTATAAATTGTGTTAGCTGTCTGATGTCTTTTCTCAGTTTTTTTATTCCGATCTGTAGCCTGTGTTGCCATGCTGGTTTTTGTGGGTTTCTTCTGTGTGTTGGTTGGTTCTGATCTCTGCCTAGTATGTATATTTAGTGTAGTGAGTGCTCCTATATAAACCAGTAGTTGTAACTCTTCCATAGTTGTGTTTTCATTTATTTTGTTGTGTATGATTGTGTTGATAGTTTTTATTGTTGTTTCGACTTGTGGGTTATTTGGCGGTCTATGCAAGAATGGTCTAATGTCTGTATTTGTGTCTTTGTATTCTATAAATGTCAGATGAAATTTTTCTTCTATATCTAACATGTGTGTTACTTTGAGTTCTATTTGTGCTTCTTCTGGTGGTTGTCTTAAGATTTCGTTCTCCTCTGATTGTTTAATTGATGCATGTTGTTCTTTGTTTGTTTGCTCTGGGATGTTTGAGTCCATTACTGTATTTTCTTCTTCTTCTGATTGCACATTATTTTGTTCCAGTATTTGTTGTACTTGTTGTATGATGTTTTCTAATTCTGACTGGGGTATCCTGTTATTTTTTATTATTACACGGATCTGATCAGCTAGTCGTTGTTCTGTTAAAAATTTTAATTCTGGGTGTCTGATAATAAATGTTGTGTATACTTGTGATCTGTATCCAGTTGTGTTTGTTCCTAGGTTTGTTGCTTGGTAATAACAGAACATGAGGTGTCGATTAACTTCATCTGACCATCTCATCCTCTGTCTTTGTTTTCCTTCTAGGGTGGCTGCAGGAAGCATATCCTGCAAAACACCTCTATTTGGATTTAAATCATTTTCCAGTTGGCTAGAAGTGTCGTTACCATTGTGGGCGGGCATAGGGTTCAAGCGTCGTCCCCGACCATGACGGCGCTTGTCCGAGGCTTCTTTAGTTCTGTCCTGAACCAACTAATCACACTAAAAGGGGGGTTAGCCCTATTAGTGGTTTGTTCTTTTCGTCGCCTTTTACGACTGGCAGAACATACCGGAGGCCTATTCTTTTCCCGGGCCTCCACGGGCCTTATTATTATTATTATTATTATTATTATTATTATTATTATTATTAATTTTTATCACCTGTGTATCGAGGTGCGATGTTATTAGCTAAGTCATAGCGGACGATGTGACGAATGAGTTTTCTGACGCACGCAACTTATTACTAACGTTTATAGCCGAGGAATTAGGACACCGACTGCATGCGTTTAACGAAACTATACACTGTTAGCTGTGACATTAGGAAGCGCCTTCGAGAACGGGTTCATCGTCATGATATGTGTGGAACTTGATCAGACAGTAACAAGATAACAGTTTCGCAAACCTCTGCCCTGCCGTCAGTAGGTTCCACAAATGTCTGCCTCAAACAAACTTAAGCACACACCCAGCTCAGAGAAGGCATCTGATTGGCTAGTTTATGTCGTAATGGCTTTACAGGGAAGGCAAATGCTGAAGTGGCCCTCTCTGTACCCATAGATACGTTTTCATTTGCCGGAGATCGTCGCCTACAGTGCCACTACTCGTGTAAGGGTAAGTGGAAACTATGTGAGGCATGTGACCGCTCTTTGTCAAGCGTACGCTTCCATACGCTGTTAATTTCATTACGGCTCTGTGTGTTAAGGTTTCCGTCACACAGTTTAATTTCAACGGGTTCTCTACTAAGTGATGTCCCTTAGTACGAACCGTGATCCAGAATCCTTCCCTTATGAAACATGATGAGAGGTTTATTTACTCATTAAACGCTGCGCTCCAAGCGCGTCATCTCAGCATTCACCATCTACTCTGTCAGATACTGGGTGCGCCTCTGCAATTTAATGGCAGTCCCACCTTGACGAAGATGATGGAGGCAGTGTTCCAAAGCTCGGAATTTTATCAAAATTCGACGCGAAAACTTATGCGAGAAAATTCATCCGGGAACTATTAATCGAATGACTACGCCGCGGAACTCTTGGCAGCCTTACATATTTACCCCCGAACATTAGAAATATATAGCCATCGCAAACTGGTTGTCTGGCACGTTTTGATGAAGTATGCTGTCGTCTTACAGGCCAATTTACAGGACAATGGCGCTGGAAACCGATATTGACTGCATTGCTTAAGGTTTTCATTTCAATCCTGTAGTGGATCATATCATTTCCTCTTCGTTCTTTTTTTTATACATGTAAAACCAAACGTCAATTAACGAATTGCCTTGTGCCAGAGAGAATGTTTTTATACAAAGAAGAGAAGAGATACGCTCTTCAGTTGATTAGTTTCGGTATCTTCACCTGGTTTTTACTCTAAGTGGTATTGAGCTGCCGTATGACTAGTTCCGCCGTGCCAGTATTGTTTAAAACTGTGTATAATAACCCCTTATTAAAAAGTGTTATAAAAGTTATTAGGAAGACAAATTTTATATATATATATATATATATATATATATATATATATATATATAAACAGCACTACGCACAATGGAATTAGTGTGAAGAAGTACGTAAATTTAAGTGATGAATATTGATCTATAATTTATTGACATTGAAGGTCTGCTGATATTAGTGCCAATTAAAACTCACCCAGGGTATGTGCAGCTTCCAATTTATTTCAATTATTCTATCCAATTAATTTTTCTTTAATTATTCAAGCAACAATTATTAATCAGTTTGTATTATTTTTCCCTCCCCCCTATATGCATCTATTCAATCCCTCCGTTATTTAGACCGAAGAGGTTTGGGACACACTGTTGAAGGCAATGGGCAGAGGCAGGTTGTTCCCCAGAAAAGAGAAGTGGCCGCACAAAAAGCTGAAGGTTTGAATACTGAAAGACTCGTCACGTTGGAAGGCGCCTGTCATTGCATTTGCATCTGGCCACCAAAACCCGATTTCGTAACCCGATTCTGGTTGGTCATGTAAACACTCCAGTACTGATTACGGAAATGCGGTTCTAGCAGCCGGGTTTCGTCTTCAACAATAGATTTTCGCTCCGACGTAAATGCTCAACCCTTCTTGAAACGTGCTTGGGTTGCAGGCTACTCTTGTTTTCAAAAAATTTCACCTAATCTGTACATACTATTTTTTTTTTTTTTTTTTGCATTGAAGGAGAATTAAGAATACTATACTGAGCAAGAAGTTGTCTACCTCCGATATTTAAGTGAAGGGATACAGCCATTGTGATGGAACTGTAGAAATATGGGACCCCTCAACTGGTGAGACGTATATGTAAATAGTTCAGTCAGATTGTAGAAGGAGATGAAATATCAAGAGAGTGCTGTTGTTGTTGTTGTTGTTGTTGTGGTGGTGGTGGTCTTCAGTCCTAAGACTGGTTTGATGCAGCTCTCCGTGCTACTCTACCCTGTGCAAGCTTCTTCATCTCCCAGTACCTACTGCAGCCTACATCCTTCTGAATTTGCTTAGTGTATTCATCTCTTGGTCTCCCTCTACGATTTTTACCCTCCACGTTGCCCCCCAGTACTAAATTGGTGATCCCTTGATGCCTCAAAAATGGTTCAAATGGCTCTGAGCACTATGGGACTTAACATCTGAGGTCATCAGTCCCCTAGAACTTAGAACTACTTAAACCTAACTAACCTAAGGACAGCACACACATCCATGCCCGAGGCAAGATTCGAACCTGCGACCGTAGGGGTCGCGCGGTTCCGGACTGAAGCACCTAGAACCGCTCGGCCATCAGCGGCCGGCCTTGATGCCTCAGAACATGTCCTACCAACAGATCCCTTCTTCTAGTCAAGTTGTGCCACAAACTCCTCTTCTCCCCAATTATATTTAGTACCTCCTCATTAGTTATGTGATCTACCCATCTAATCTTCAGTATCCTTCTGTAGCACCACATTTAGAAAGCTTCTATTCTCTTCTTGTCTAAACTATTTATCGTCCATGTTTCACTTCCATACACTCCATACAAATACTTTCAGATATGACTTCCTGGTGTGCATCACATATATCTCCTATCTAAAAAATAAAAATAAAAAATAAAAAAATAAAGGAAAGGAAACAAGAAGCAAACAAATAACTGTAGGGGAATAAGTGTCATGGCATCTATCAGAAGACTTTTGAGCGCTATACTGAGAAACAGGTTGGAGAATGAAATTAAGGGAAGGGCACGAGAGGAACACGCAGGTTTTACAGTTGGACGATCTTGTATAGAGCATATTTGTAGACTAAGACAAATAGTGAGAAGGCGTATTCTAAGCGTCAGGAAGCACACCTAATATTTTTGGATTTAGAAAAAGCGCACTACGGGAAGCGATGGAGTATGTAGGTGTAGAACCACAACAAATATCCCTAATTCGTAGAATATACCGCCAATCGTACCCAGTAGTTAAAGTAGGGAGGAAGTTGAGTGAGACATCAGGAGGAGTTAGACACGACTGCAGTATGTCGCCGGACTTGTGTATACTGGAACGGTGAAATTGGTCGTACGGAGGTATGGGAATTCCTTTCCAGCTTGGTGCTATCTACTCATTATTATTTGCCGCTGATCAAGTGCTGATAGCGCAAAGTGGAGGGGATGTCATATTTGTGATAAAGAAATTAATGAAAGCATTTAAACGAGGCTGGCTTATAATAAATATGAGCAGAACGGCATATCTAAAAGTACTGCGGGGGAGGGGGGGGGGGGGAATGGGATATGGTACTGACGCAGAAACTATTAAAGCCGTAAAGCAATTTAAATACTTGTACTTAGGATCGATTATCCATTCCTCGAGACGCTGCCAACCAGATGTCGAACGCAGGATTCAGCAGGCAAGAGGAACTATTAAAATGCCAGATGGAGATCTGTGGAGCAGAGCAGTATTAAAAAAAAATGGTTCAAATGGCTCTGAGCACTATGCGACTTAACTTCTGAGGTCATCAGTCGCCTAGGACTTAGAACTAATTAAACCTAACTAACCTAAGGACATCACACACATCCATGCCGGAGGCAGGATTCGAACCTGCGACTGGAGCGGTCACTCGGCTCCAGACTGTAACGCCTAGAACCGTACGGCCACTCCGGCCGGCCAGTGTTAAAAGAAACAAATAAGAGGATTCTAAGCAGAGTACAGGCGGTACAGATGGATGGAATAGAGAGGGCAGTCACCTTATTCAGAACAAAGCGGAGAAGAAATGAGGAAATTAGGGAGATAATGGATATGAAACAACCATATACCCTACCATGGTATGGCCAAGTACGGCGAATAGAGAAAGGATGATAGCCAAAAACAACCCTGGAATGGTCGCAGCCGGGGAAGAGGAACGTGGACAGCCGAGATTACCATTCAAAGGGGGAGTAATTGGTATAACGAGGAAAGAGATCTTAAAGAGCAAAACTGCCATGATCGTGAAAGCTGCTGAATGGGAATACTGGGCAACAGCTGAAGAGTGGACAAGCCCTTAAAAGCAAGTAGGAGACAGCCATTGTGCTGACTAAATCAGAAGCTCGAACGGCTCATTTCCGGAGGCTGAAATGATCGTATGGCATTGTTGGCTGGGAGGCCCCATGCGGGGAAGTTTGGCCGCCGTATTGCAAGTTCTTTTTAGTTGACGCCACTTCGGTGACTTGTGAGTCAATGATGATGAACACACAAAACCCAGTCATCACGAGGCAGAGAAAATCCCTGACCCCGTCGGGAATCGAATCCGGAACCCCGTGAGCGGGAAGCGAGAACGCTACCGCAAGACCACGAGCTGCGGACTTCCGGAGGCTATTTCCATAAAACAACAGAGGATCGGAAAACCGGTATTTGACGGGTCTAGCAAAACCGCTTCAGGCCGTAACATGCAAACGTGACAGCGGAAAATGGTTTCCGAAATATAGTTTTCGTCTTCTGGAAGTCGTGTCTCGTGTAAACATAGCGTGTGAGACGTTCTCCTCAGCGGCTCGTGAAAGCGGCGAATACATGGCCGGCGCCGTGGGAACAAGCGGCCAGCGAGGCGTGGCAGGCGGCTCTGTTTATCCAGCGGGCTGGGCTGGACATGGCAGCCTGGGATAGGCCGTCCACACTCCACACTCCAGGCGACAACACCTTGCGCACACCCGCTGTCGGCCCTCACTGCTACCAGCGTCATACCTACAAACCACTGCAAGGCTGTTTTTCGAGACTTCCATGCTTACGAACTTGCAGCATGCTGGAGTAACTTGGATCAGCAGCTCCTGTTAATCAATAGATGATTAGTTTCGGGCAGAGACCCGTTTTCAGATCAACAAAGTCGGAAATGTCAACAAAATGTGTAATGTATATTCACAGTGCTTACAGATAACTGTATGCACTGTGAAAGTACATTACATATTTTGTTGACATTTTCAGAAATGCCATTTTCCGACTTTGTTGTGTTGATCTGAAAATGGGTCCCGGCCCGAAACTAATCATCTAATGAAAAATAAAATATTTTCATCTTGGACTGGTTTTTCGTTGTATTATGAAAATATTTCATTGCGAAAGCATTTTTTAAGCTAAATATTCGAAAATTGGTGTTTGGTTTATCGGTTAGAGGTGAAGAAATACGTGGTTCACTGTTTTTTGGGAATTCGACACATCATGGGGTGAAGTAGCGTCAGACTGATTCAATAAATAATCATTGCTCAGCCCAAACCGCCAAGAATAAAAACTTGAAATTTGGAGAGGTTGTGGATCTTACACAGTAAGCATCGTTTAAGAAGGAACTGTCCAAAATTCCACTCCTAAGGGGGCGAAATAGGGGATGAAAGACTTTCTAAAATTATCTTGCTATTAAGGGAATTTTGAAGCTGGAACTACGAAAACTAGTATTTGCTTTCTCGGACAGAATTCAACATTTTTGGAACTTCAGCCACTAAGGGGCTAAAACAGTGTGTGGAAGTTTTTTTAGAAAATAAATAGTTACTAAAGAACTACTAAAGGATTTTGAAGGCTACATCTATGACAACTGGTATTTGACTTCACAATCACAAATAAAAGAAATACGAGTTTCTGGAAATTGAAACACCTAATTGACTGCAATAGACGTTGAAAAATTCAAAGAAAATATTTCATTATATTAAAAAAAATGTTAAAACTAAATTTATGAAAATTGGTGTTCCACTTCTCGGTTAGATATAAAGAAGTATTTGTTAAGGGATGAAATCTGCTATGGAAATACCTCCACAAGAACGCAAAAGGCATTATTAACAATAACTTTTGACTCCAGCTACCAGAATCGCTTTTTGGTCGAAAGTACATTCGGAAAATCATGCTTATAGGGCCTTAATTAGCGTGAAAAGCTTACAAAGTGATGCAATTTGTGAACAACGTAAAAATTCGATGACATAAAAAAAAATTACAGATCATACAGTCTACGCGAGCTAAGCTAGTGGACTGATAAAATGAGCGAGCATTTGATTGCTGAACAGAAGTATCATATTACAAAGTGTTCATCAGCTAGTACCGTGGTATAAGACAATAGCATAGTGTTAGCATAGGAGAAATCGAAAACGCTAGCTGACAGAGGAGACAGAGTCCAAACGCAAATGAAACTCCTCTGGGTCCCACAGGGTGCCACTCCCACCTCAGAAATGAAGGTCGATAGCCCAGGCTGCGCCGCTGACGGAAGCGGATTCCTTAACCGATGGTTCAAATGGTTCAAATGGCTCTGAACACTATGGGACTCAACTGCTTTGGTCATAAGTCCCCTAGAACTTAGAACTACTTAAACCTAACTAACCTAAGGACATCACACACATCCATGCCCGAGGCAGGATTCGAACCTGCGACCGTAGCGGTTCCAGACTGCAGCGCTTTTAACCGCTCGGCCACTCCGGCCGGCGCCCTTAACCGATGGACCTCCGATATTCACATCGAGGCTTCAAGTGACATGTGTATCGGACACGCTCTAAGCAAGTGGTTGCTAACTCTCACTCGCGTGAATTCATAGCTCAGCATTCTCCTATACCTGGGAACACTGAGTGGAGGTCTTCTACCAATAAGGGCAAGGAAACTCTCCCTCGCAACCACACACAAAGGTAGACGAGCACACAGGATGGTTCCGCGATGCTGGAGAATTGCCGACCGTCACCACCATGTGCTAAGGTAAACAGAGAACCTGGTCTGTCAAACAATGGATTTTTGAACAGACAGTTCACTCGGCATCAGCCGCTTGGACGCCGAACCTGTGATGGTCGATCTCCGACCAGTGATGTAGAACTTGCTGGCTCGCCTCTCAACACATAATACTGATAGCACTGCGCATATCGTAGGATTTGAATCTTTTGTGCAGACCCTCTGTAATACCCGTGTACTTCTTGTGTAGTTGCTCAAGGACAGAAGAAACAACTAATGACCATGTGTTGGTTCCTTGCAATTTCCTTACTACGAAAGTTCCCTTAAAAGCCGAGTCGAATACAGGTCCCCCTACCTTAGGACACTTAGCCATCTCTGTTTTCAGCAGTAACCTTACAGCACATAGGTGTCTAGAGCACGCAGTGCCTAAAGATGTGATGTCAGAGAGGGGGAAATGGCGAGGTCTTGCAGAAGATGATAAATTCCATTTATTCCAGCGGAAACTAATGGTGTGTTTGCCGTTCGTACAGCCGTCCTGTATGAAGCTCACAGCAACAGTCATCTGGGAAGAAGAAGACCAAGTATTTGGCAGTTCCCTTTGCTATAAAAATATAGCTGTTAGTAATACAAAACCACCACTCTTGCATGTGTTCGGCACAGCACTCCAACGTGCCGCTAACGTTATGCTGATTCCATGTGTGTTTACTATTACGACAAATTAATAATATTTATACTTAGGTTTTTGTTGTTACAGACCAGGACACACAGAAGGTCCTGTGTAAAGTGCAGCGGCGGCAGCAGCAGTCACTGTCCACAGGATGTCTTTTTCCAGATCTTTCGAACCCAGAGTCGCCCGAGTATGTCGTAGCACAGCCACAGCTGCCAGAACTTGAGTCTCACAAGAGGACCCTCCATACTGTAAATCACGGATTTTGATGCGCTTCAAATATGTTGTAGAGGTACTTACCCTCAGTACCTGGATATCCGGTTTTTTAGCGACGGGCCTTCGTTTTTGAGAAAATCGATTTTGAAGTTCATTGCGCGCTTTGTATACTCTTAACTGCACACATGTTTCGAGCAAGTCAGCATAGGGCATCGGTAAAGGTTCACGGCTACCACGCTGGAGGTACTGTGTTCTCGAGTACTTCTTTTTTTTCAGAATCGACCGAATTTTTCAATTTTATTTCAAAGAATATCAAAATTATAAAGATATATTCAGTTATTAATTTTTTTCTTTCATACAATATTACAAAATTTTATTTTTTTATCGTCCACATTGCTTGATTTGCCAGAACAATATTGTGGGAGATACTTATCATAGAGACAACCGAAGCACAAATTTTCGCATCACCACGCGCATTTTATGAAAGCAACCGTCTTGCAGGCGCACGGTTTCTTCATGAGCGATACCGGGAAACACAATTCTTTTGCATTCAAAAAGATCTCTCTTTCATCCACTAATTTCGATACGAACCTTCCGTATCTGATCATGCTTTCAAAATTAGGAGCGCTGAATTGATGTAGGATTAGCAAATGTAATTTTATCGAATCTTGCCTAGAAGCGATCTCTCTATTGTCTTTCATCAAGACGGGAACATTTATAATTTCGCACACCTTACAATGTTCGTTGATATTCTCTGAAATAAAATTGAAAAATTCGGTTGATTTTGAAAAAAGTATACGAGCAGGATTCGAACACGGTACCTCCAGTGCGGCAGCCGTGAACCTTTATTGCTGCCCTACGTTGACTTACTCGAAACATACGTAATGCTACGGGTATACAAAGCGCGCAGTGAACTTCAAAACAAATTTTCTCAAAAATCAAGGCCCGACGATAAAAAACCGGATAGCCAGGTACTCAGGGCAAGTGCCTCTACAACATATTTGAAGCGCATCAAAATCCGTGGTTTACACTATGGAGGGTCCCCTTCTCAGTTAAATCTGTGGAGACCCTTTTTTTCACGCTGTAAATCGAAGTGCCATCGTCAACGACAATCCAGACTTCATGGTGGAAGATAATTTGATGCTTGAGTTCACTATATTGTGAATAAACATTTGTGCTCAACTTCTCAGGGCCTTATATCGGTCCGTAAGATACAGCCAGTTGGTAGAATGGGTTAGGATATCATAGTACCAAGGAACATGGTTCCTTATACCGATGTGTTTTGTCCTGCTCAGGGTTCCTATGTCGTACACCGAGTTACGCAAAGAACCTACTTTGTTGTGCAATGTCATCGTCCGTTTGCGCACTGTTTCCAGTATCGTATCCATATGGAGGGCAGGGTGCAAGTCACCGATGCGAGTATATCCGCTAGCACGAAGTACCCATCTGAGTGCCATATTTTGTAAAACTTGTAGACGGCCGATTTGTGTTGGACTGGCAAGACCCCAGACCGAGCTGCTGTATAATATCTTAGAGAGCACCGTCGCCTTATATAATCGAAGCTTTGCTGTGGTACTGAGGTCAGTACTCTTGAAACAAGGGAGGAGTATCTTGGCCATACCGAAAGCTTCGTTCCTGAAGCGGTCAACATGTTTATGGAGAAAGAAGTGTTTGTCCAAAGTGACCCCGAGGTTATGACACCGTTTCAAAAAAAAAAAAAAAAAAAAAAAAAAAAAAAAAAAAAAAAAAAAAAAAAAAGGTTAAAATGTGTGTGAAATGTTATGGGACTTAACTCCTAAGGTCATCAGTCCATAAGCTTACACACTACTTAACCTAAATTATCCTAAGGGCAAACACACACACACACACACACACACACATACACACACACACACATCCATGCCCGAGGGAGGACTCGAACCTCCGCCAGGACCAGCCGCGCAGTCCATGACTCACCGTTGCCTCCCAGCGGATATCCCGCCCATGCATTCGCAAGTTGGTGGGCATCGAGGGGCGTTTCTTGCTGAAATAGATGGCTGTCGTCTTGGCAGGATTTAGTTGCACTTTATTGGTCCTTCACCAAGCAGTTGTGGCATCTAGTTAACACTGAAGGCGTCGAATGTTGGCGTGAGCCAGCCGGAGTGGCCGAGCGGTTCTAGGCGCTACAGTCTGGAACCGCGTGACCGCTACGGTCGCAGGTTCTAATCCTGCCTGGGGCGTGGATGTGTGTGATGTCCTTAGGTTAGTTAGGTTTGAGTAGTTCTAAGTTATAGCCGAAAAAACATTGGAAAAAGATAAGACTAAGTTTTCCAATTTCTGGCAAATTTTTTTGTGCTTTACTCGAAAGCACGTAAATGTAACTTCAATTGTGTAATCTTCTTTTTTTTTTTCGGGTAGCACACGAAAGCCGATGCGGCAGCAAATTGTTTGTTACGAAACAGGCTGTTTTCAAATTTGCTCCTCACGCCCTGTATCATGAAAATCCCAAATCGCTTCAGTTATTTGTTTTCCTCATTGGTTTCTTATCTTTACACATCATCTTTTCGTTTTTGATATTTTAACAGCAGCCGTGAATATAGACTAAATTCTCATCTAGTGATGATGGCACAAATGTGCTGAAACATGTTTGGGCAACAAAATAAAGTTGCCAGCATACTCTGGTGGAATCCATTTCCCATAACTCCATGTATTTGGTTTAGTATGCTCTATCGGGTAGCTTTTCACTCTAAATGTTGTGTACACGCTGTATACATGCATCACAACCACTACCTGTACTATAATTGCTCTCACTAAGCGTCAGTTCTTCGCGTGAAGGAATAGTCTCAATGTAGCGAACAACGGAAAACATTTTCTATTTCCATGGCCGGTCTACAGAACAGCCGGCCAGCAGATGCTCTTCGTGTTCTTTCCTCAAAGTGGATGTAGCGTAAAGGATATTACGCTCGCTCGTGCTGAAAATAAGCGTAACGGTGTAACGTCGCAAGTGGCGATGTGAAATTTTATCCTCTTGCGGACGGTGCAACAGTCAGAGACGAGGTCACTCTAAGAGCTGCTTCCTTGCTTACTGCGTTCGTAGGAAACGCAATTATCCGACAGTTACATAAAGTACTCCTCTTGTAATTACTTGCTGTAATATGAAATGTTCCGACATTTCTGTTTGTCTTACTCAAAAGGTCATCTGTGTCACCTCATTTGCTTTCTTTTAACGAGTCTGCTCACACGTACTTAGCCATTTTAATTAAAAACGGAAAAACACGACTGCCGTGCAGTGGAAGAAAATAACTAAGGTAACGCCAGTTGATGGGCAATGCATTTCCTATTAGTCCGAATATTCATACGTTTAAAACGACCTCTTTTGGTCTCAAATAATACGCTTTTATCTCCTATAAGATGTGTGTTCCGTTTCGTTTCAAATGACACGAGCCTCTATCCATCATCTTGATGATTAGCGTCATTCAGCCTCTGCTTCACTACTTTCTGAGCAGAAAGAAACAGTTCTTTCTTATTCAGTGCAGTTAAATAACAGTGACTTTTTCAATGAGCTGATTTCCGCTGCAATACTAATAGTTCTTAAACATAGTACAACGATTTAGAGAAGTTATTTGCTCTTTTATCAGTAGTAACAACTGCTTAATTTATATAAACTAATTTAATTCCTGTTTACAATCAATAACTGTCAACAGTTCAATAAGTTTCAATAGCAGTTAAACTAAGTCAGTATAATGTGATCGTCGATAAGGTTTATCACCTATTTCCCATGTAAATACATTATAAAACGTTGCTAATCATCATAATCTGAAAAGAAAGAAACAGTTCTTTCTTTTTCAGCCCAGTTAGATAACAGTGATTTTTTCAGTGAGCTGATTTCCGCTGCAATACTAATAGTTCTTAAACATAGACCACGGATAGGCACTTGGTGCAGGGAGTGGAAACTGACCCTTAACATAGACAAATGTATTGTATTTTGTATACATAGAAAGAAGAATCCTTTATTCTATGATTATATGATAGCGGAACAAACACTGGTAGCAGTTACTTCTGTAAAATATCTGGTAGTATGCGTACGGAACGATTTGAAGTGGAATGATCATATAAAATCAGTTGTTGGTAAGGCGGGTGCCAGGTTGAGATTCATTGGGAGAGTCCTTAGAAAATGTAGTCAATCAACAAAGGAGGTGGCTTACGAAACACTCGTTCGACCTATACTTGAGTATTGCTCATCAGTGTGGGATCCATACCAGGACTGTCATCCTGCCTCGGGCATGGATGTGTGTGATGTCCTTAGGTTAGTTAGGTTTAACTAGTTCTAAGTTCTAGGGGACTAATGACCTCAGCAGTTAAGTCCCATAGTGCTCAGAGCCATTTGAACCATTTTGAACCAGGACTGTCCAGGTTTCTAGAGGGTGCGTTTCAGGATGAGGTGTCGAATATAGTGCTTCCCCCTACTTATACCTCTCGAGGAGATCACGAATGTAAAATTAGAGAGATTCGAGCGCGCACGGAGGCTTTCCGGCAGTCGTTCTTCCCGCGAACCATACGTGGCTGGAACAGGAAAGGGAGGTAATTACAGTGGCACGTAAAGTGCCCTCCGCCACACACCTTTGACTGGCTTGCGGAATATAAATGTAGATGTAGAAATCAGCCGTTTAACATACACTGCTTGAAAAAGATTGCAGTCATAAAAATATTTTGATTCGTAATCACAAAGCTCGACAAGTGACACTGAGTCAATGTTACACACACACACACACTATATATATATATATATATATATATATATATATATATATATATATATATATATATATATACAGGGTTATTACAAATGATTGAAGCGATTTCACAGCTCTACAGTAACTTTATTATTTGAGATATTTTCACAATGCTTTGCACACACATACAAAAACTCAAAAAGGTTTTTTAGGCATTCACAAATGTTCGATATGTGCCACTTTAGTGATTCGGCAGACATCAAGCCGATAATCAAGTTCCTCCCACACTCGGCGCAGCATGTCCCCATCAATGAGCTCGAAAGCATCGTTGATGCGAGCTCGCAGTTCTGGCACGTTTCTTTGTAGAGGAGGTTTAAACGCTGAATCTTTCACATAACCCCACAGAAAGAAATCGCATGGGGTTAAGTCGGGAGAGCGTGGAGGCCATGACATGAATTGCTGATCATGATCTCCACCACGACCGATCCATCGGTTTTCCAGTCTCCTGTTTAAGAAATACCGAACATCATGATGGAAGCGCGGTGGAGCACCATCCTGTTGAAAGATGAAGTCGGCGCTGTCGGTCTCCAGTTGTGGCATGAGCCAATTTTCCAGCATGTCCAGATACACGTGTCCTGAAACTTTTGTTTTTTTTTTTTTTTTGTGGAAGAAAAAGGGGCCGTAAACTTTAAACCGTGAGATTGCACAAAACACGTTAACTTTTGGTGAATTGCGAATTTGCTGCACGAATGCGTGAGGATTCTCTTCCGTCCAGATTCGCACATTGTGTCTGTTCACTTCACCATTAAGAAAAAATGTTGCTTCATCAGTGAAAACAAGTTTCGCACTGAACGCATCCTCTTCCATGAGCTGTTGTAACCGCGTCGAAAATTCAAAGCGTTTGACTTTGTCATCGGGTGTCAGGGCTTGTAGCATTTGTAAACGGTAAGGCTTCTGCTTTACCCTTTTCCGTAAGATTTTCCAAACCGTCGGCTGTGGTACGTTTAGCTCGCTGCTTGCTTTATTCGTCGACTTCCGCGGCTACGCGTGAAACTTGCCCGCACGTGTTCAACCATTTCTTCGCTCACTGCAGGCCGACCCGTTGATTTCCCCTTACAGAGGCATCCAGAAGCTTTAAACTGCGTATACCATCGCCGAATGGAGTTAGCAGTTGGTGGATCTTTGTTGAACTTCGTCCTGAAGAGTCGTTGCACTGTTATGACTGACTGATGTGAGTGCATTTCAAGCACGACATACGCTTTCTCGGCTCCTGTCGCCATTTTGTCTCACTGTGCTCTCGAGCGCTCTGGCGGCAGAAACCTGAAGTGCGGCTTCAGCCGAACAAAACTTTATGAGTTTTTCTACGTATCTGTAGTGTGTCGTGACCATATGTCAATGATTGGAGCTACAGTGAATTTATGAAATCGCTTCAATCATTTGTAATAGCCCTGTATATATATACTGTTTAAAAATATAGATGTTGTGACAGAGTGACGGCACAGGGTCGATATGACATGTATCTGGAATCACGTCTCTATTTGTCGCGAATTGGAGGAAATTTTGTGCAAGTGGCTGCTTCCCGGAACAGGAAGTGAAAGCAAGTCCTTACTTTGAAACTCGGCGAAGAAGACATGTTTTGAGTCTCAGGTATCGTGCAAAACCGCCCTTAGCGGAAAAATGAACTGAGAAATTCTTCTGTCGTTCCTGTGGGAGGAGTTCGCCTACCTCACCAATTGGACTGCCAAGGCGGGGAAAGCCAGTCTCGGGAGCCAACCGCCGATGGAGGGCCAACATTTTGCGGGATGGTACAAGAACCCACTCACAGACGAGCCAGGGAAGGGACGATTCGTGCAGTCGTCTCCACGAGGAGTGTTTGTGACGCCGGGTTCATGCACTGCCGTCCCACCAAACGATGTTGCAGCACACGGGTAAGCTCTCCGTGCGTAGCAAGACCCTGGGACAACTGTTTCCTCTATTTGCTCCTATGGTTATCGGATTTCCATATCGAAATATATTAATAATCATAATTTGTGACAAATTATGAAACAACAGCGGTCGTTCTTAAAATTTTAATGAAATGCTGTCCAGATCGGAATATGTTTTTATTATTTTTTAATCCAGTGACGCAGAGCGTACACTACAATGAACAGCTGTTAATGGTCGCTTCTTTGGCGTTTTCTATCAGTCCTGAGGCTGTAAATGCACACAGTCCATTGCAGTGAGAAAACACTGGTGGTGACATGCTCTACTTGCATTAGCAGCCTGTAAAATTAGTAATTTTGGCCTCACAAACATTAATATACGCTCAATAGTAAACGCCTGATGGCCTAAAGTTATCGAACAATTGTAAAGTAAAAGAAATGAACCATCGCATAGCAGCGACAGAATCTATTATTCTTTATCTTTGCCGTTCTTGCGCGGTGCCAGTAAGTCTCTATGTACATATATCGATTAATGGTATAAAAAAGAATTCTGTTGTTTTCAAGACAAATGAGGCTTTTGGCGCCTCACCTTTTACTGTTTGTATTCCATGAGAGGCGGACGCGGACTTGCGGCGTTCCGCAGCTGTATTTTATATTCTATGTGTAAATATTGAGTGAAATTGCTAAATGTTATTTCTTTTTCAATCAGAAAGCATGTAGTTTCTGGTAACTGATTACGAACAGACAGCATCAAGAGGACATTTTGACTGTTGTGTATAAAGTATTTAACCACAATGGTCATCTATTGTAATTTAATATGAAAAGGTACGTAGCATTAAAAAAAAGTGTGTTAAAGATAAGTGTGCTTATTTTCGTAAATTAACCTTGATGATTCCATCTCCTTAATTAACTGAATGATAATTATTGTTTGTGTTACTTCATCATCAGAAATTACGATCACGCTGATGGGCCGAACGCAGCAGGAGGCAGAAGGAACATTATCGTTTTCCCATTATTTCTGAACCCACTTTTTTTTAATTGTGTAGTGTTGCATTTCTTTTAAAGTCTATAAATCTTCTGGTCCCTTAGTGTTGTTCCGGGTATGACTACATCGCGACTATAAAAAAAAATGCACAGAAATGATAATGTTTCTTCCGAGCGATCTCAAATATATATATCAATATGCTGCTCTTATTCAGGTATTTAATGGTCAACGTATGTTATTATAATAGCGTAATAAATCCCTGATTCTGTTGCCAAGTGGCCCACCAAAAATATTTACTTTTTCGACATTAAAAAAAGTAACAATTCTTTTTATTTTCGTCCCCCTAGAGCAACGCTACAAGCCTCATGAATAATTGAAAACGCCAGAGAAATGATCATTACAACCTATCCACTGCAGTGAAAATCGCGCACCACAAGGTTGACTATCGTCATCGGTTTCGCCCTAAAATAGCTACACTATGTGATCAAAAGTATCCGGACACCTGGCTAAAAATGACTTACAAGTTCGTGGCGACCTCCATCGGTAATGCTGGAATTCAGTATGGTGTTAGCCAACCTTTAGCCTTGATGACAGCTTCCACTCTCGCAGACACACGTTCAGTCAGTTGCTGGGAGGTTTCATGGGGAATGGCAGCAAATTTTTCACGGAGTGCTGCACTGAGGAGAGCTATCGATGTCGGTCGGTGAGGCCTGGCACTAAGTCGGCGTTCCAAAACTTTCCAAATGTGTTCTATAGAATTCAGTTCAGGACTCTGCAGTCCAGTCCATTACAGGGATGTTATTTTCTGCAACCATTCCGCCACAGGACGTGCATTATGAACAGATGCTCGATCGTGCTGAAAGATGCAATCGCCATCCCCGAATTGCGTTTCAACAGTGGGAAGCAAGAAGATGCTTAAAACATCACCTTTGCTGTGATAGTGCCATGCAAAACAACAAGGGATACAAGTCCCATCGATGAGAAACACGACCACACCATAACACCACCGCCACCAAATTTTACTGTTGGCACTAGCAGATGACGTTCACTGGGCATCCGCCATACTCACACTCTGCCATCGGATCGCCACATTGTATACCGTGATTCGTCACTCCACACAACGTTTTTCCACTGTTCAATCGTCCAATGTTTACGCTCCTTACACCAAGCGAGGCGTCGTTTCGCATTTACCGGCGTGACGTGTGGCTTATGAGCAGTCGCTCGACCACGAAATCCAACTCTTCACACCTCCTGTCTTAGTACTTGCAGTGGATCCTGATGCAGTTTGGAATTCTTGTGTGATGGTTTTTATAGATGCCTGCCTATCACACATTACGATCCTCTTCAACTGTCGGCGGTCTCTGTCAGTCAACAGACGAAGTCAGCCTGTACGTTTTTGTGCTGTACGTGTTTCTTCACGTTTCCACTATCACATCGGAAACAGTGGTCCTGGGGATGTTTAGGAGTGTGGAAATCTCTTATACACACGTATCACACAAGTGGCACCCAATCACCTGTACACGTTCGAAGTCCATGAATTCCACGGAGCGCCCCATTCTGCTCTCTCACGATGTCCAATGACTACTGGGGTAGCTGATACTGAGTACCTGGCAGTAGGTGGCAGCACAATCCACGTAATATGAAAAACGTGTGTTTTTTGGTGTATCCGGATACTTTTGATCACATAGTGGATCTCAGGCTAAGGTTTTGAAATTAATAAACATACGTATAATGGGTCTCGTATATGACAAACTCTTATCTTCCTTAAAATATCCATAAAAGCAATATTGGTTGTGATTTAAAACAATGTGTTACCCGGGTGGTGCTCTCCTTTTATAGCACCTAGCCTTTGTAGATCAGTTAGCAGCTCGAGGCAAGTACCAGTCGGTACTACGCAGGAGTTTTGTGCACCGCTTTCTCGCTGTCATCTGGTCAACACAGTATTTTGTATCATAACTAACGTTGCTCTTACGTTAAACTAGTATTGCCGTACGTGACTCATTGTAAATATTATGTATTCCAGAGCCCTGGTCGGAAGACAGTGTTATAGCCCGTAACCGGTTATCAGAATTAAAAAGGAAAAATTATTGCGATTAAAAAGAATTAATAATATGCTATGTATACACGTTTGAATTTTTTACACTTAGGGAGCTCTTGAGAGTAATACCTGCCGTGTAAAATATGCCAACAGGCAGCTAACCGGGTGTGTTCGAGAGTGGGACAAGATCACAGATAGTCACGTTTTGTGAGTTTAGACCTATCGTATAGACGGCAACATCAATCTCTCGAGTGCTGCTTGCCGTAGCTCTCAGACGAGAAAAAGTATACTGGCATTGTAGGGAGAGCTGAGAGTAGAGGCGGCGCAGAATACAGTGGCCGGTAGATGCGCAGTCGCCAGAGCGCACTTGGGGAGAATGTTAGTGGTGGGGGTTATGGGCAGGTGCTGTAGGGGAAGTGCCGAGCACTGGAGGGGAAGTGCCGTTCCAAACTGAAGCCTATGCTCGCATTTTTTTGTAACAGTATGTGGAGCCCCTCCACACTCATATGTGCATGGTGATTATTCAAAAAGATCTGTCACTTCTGCTTTGGTTAGTACCTAAAAAGAATTCCACTGAATACGCAGGGATTTATTTTCACTTAGCTTGTTACCGGTTTGTAAATTTCAGAGAAGCATAGTGTGTGACGAGTTTTGAGTAAAACCTGCAGATTTCTCTTGTTGCCATGTGAAAATGCTTTTTTTTGCCAAACCATAGCGAAGATTACAGTGTCACCTCACTAATATGTTGTGTAGACGTAGTTATGAGAGAATTCTGAAACGATTATTTATTAAGTTTAGTAAGTGAGGAACGGAGGAAAAGTAAGGTCAGTAGCTTATCGAGAAGCACATTCTCGGTGCAAAATAAACGTGTAATGTTTTCTCTTACGTTGTTCCAAAACCCATAGAATTTCTAGTTTCACCAGCCATCATCAAGAAACAAAAAATAGATACTTCTCAATGTAACTACTCAACAGAACTGCAACCATTTATTTCAGTTATGAAGAATAGAGATGTTAATATAGTTTAGTTTCTTTACAAAGCATCAAGAATTACACATTAAAAATCGGGATGGATAATATTTCAGCATGCTCTCGTATTATCTTTGAGGGGGTACCGTTCGATTCCGTGTATGTGCGTGCGTCATTTCAGGACACGCCATCAGCCATAATTGCTCCATTTAAAAGAAATTACTGAAAAATTAAACAGATACCTGCGTTGCCTCGCCGACAATCGATATTAAAGTGTCATTCCAGTGTACGACTGTTTGCGTTCTTCGACTCTCCACTTCGTTTCACCAGATAACTCTGACCCTGTTCGGAAGTGAAACCAATGAAATGTTTTACGAAGACCTAAATAACGGACAGTTGATTAAGTATTCAAGTGATGGTCTTCATGAAACTGAAGGTACTGCAATCTTAAATTACAAAAAGAAGACGCAATTTTGAATTCATGCATCATTTGTGAAGAGTAAATATGCCGCACGTATCATAATCGTCGATATGAGCTGCGAACTTCTGAAAGAGAAAAGTAATGACACGCAGTATGACTTTCTCAGCTGCGTATATACCGAGCGAGATGGAGCAGTGATAAGGCGCAGTACTCTTTTTCGAGAGGACGATGGTTCAAATCCCGATCCAGCCATACAGATTAAGATTTTTAGAGATTCCCCTAAATTCTGTACTGCGGGTGCGTTCTTTGAAAGGGAACGGCCGATTTCCTTCCACCGTTCTTCCCCTATCCGAGCTTCCACCCTGTCGTCGACAGTTCGTTAATCCTTAACTACGCTTTTTTTCCTTCAGTTATATATTGAGACAGTTATTAGAACAAATATTGAAGGACTTTATAATCTACAGTATACAAGAGAATCATTACTCAGCTTTCAAAGCAGAGGTAAGTGTCTCGAAGAATGTTGGTACTGGAACCGACACTGAAAGATCTGATAAGATTTTAGTTCAGTATCTAAACCATACTGTGGTCATTGGATAGTAGGCACTTGCGCAGTTGGACAAGTTTGGGGATTGACTTCGGCCTGATCAAAGGAACCACCACAGAATTTACCGGCAGTAATTTAAGGAAA
The DNA here is from genome assembly GCF_021461385.2 of Schistocerca piceifrons. NCBI lineage: Eukaryota > Metazoa > Arthropoda > Insecta > Orthoptera > Acrididae > Schistocerca > Schistocerca piceifrons. The sequence continues at coordinate 285,295,096 of NC_060142.1, read as the reverse complement.
CCATGATTAAACTATATAGGGATTCTCGGGAAGTGGCGGGGAAGAGGAGGGATTTAAGCTATCACACTCACTCATCTCTACATAAACTGGCAGTCATTAGGAACGTAGTAATGTCTCTAGCTACACACTATGAGTGTTGACCCAGAAGCCACATTTAATGAGCTAAGCAGTGCTGTTGTGTGAGAGAAAGCTCGGAGATGACAAACATTTTGATGGAACGTAATGATGAGGGGTTGCCCCGAGGATTCTAACCACGGGGGCCGTTATTCTGACAGGACTACTTCTGGAAATTACAGCAACATAACGATCCTCGCGCTGGGTTGTACCACATGATCGATCTTCCTCTCACTACTGTTGAATCTTCTCTTCCTCCTGAAACCACCTCAGTGATCACGAAAAGAAGACTGTGGATACTTTCAACTATGCAGCCACATATATTACACTTCTGTGCAGAACTGAACGACGAAAGTAATTTTCACACGATGTATCAATGAAACATGAGATGTATGCAGGGTGGTCCATTGATAGTGACCAGGCCAAATATCTCACGAAATAAGCATTAAACGAAAAAACTACAAAGAACGAAACTCGTCTGGCATGAAGGGGGAAACCAGATGAGGAATGGTTGGCCCGCTAGACGGCGCTGCCATAGGTCAAACAGATATCAACAGCGTTCTTTTAAAAATAGGAACCCCTATTTTTTATTACATATTCGTGTAGTACGTAAAGAAATATGAATATTTTAGTTGGACCACTTTTTCCGCTTTTTCATAGATGGCGCTGTAACAGACACAAACGTATAAGTACGTGGTTTCACGTAACATTTCGCCAGTGCGGACGGTATTGGCTTCGTGATACATTACTCGTGTTAAAACAGGCTGTTTACCAATTGTGGAAAAGGTCGATATCGTGTTGATGTATGGCTATTGTGATCAAAATGCCCAACGGGCGTGTGCTATGTATGCTGCTCGGTGTCCTGGACGACATCATCCAAGTGTACGGACCGTTCACCGGATAGTTACGTTATTTAAGGAAACAAGAAGTGTTCAGCCACATGTGAAACGTAAACCACGACTTGTAACAAATGATGATGCCCGAGAAGGTGTTTTAGCTGCTGTCGCGGCTAATCCGCACATCAGTAGCAGACAAATTGCGCGAGAATCGGGAATCTCAAAAACGTCGGTGTTGAGAATGCTACATCAACATCGATTGCACCCGTACCATATTTCTATGCAGCAAGAATTGCATGGCGACGACTTTGAACTTCGTGTACAGTTCTGCCACTACGCACAAGAGAAATTACGGGACGATAACAGATTTTTTGTACGCGTTCTATTTAGCGACGAAGCGTCATTCACCAACAGCGGTAACGTAAACCACCATAACATGCACTACTGGGCAACGTAGAATCCACGATGGCTGCGACAAGTGGGACGTCAGCGACCTTGGCGGGTTAATGTATGGTGCGGCATTATGAAAGGAAGGATAATTGGCCCCCATTTAATCGATGGCAATCTACATGTTGCAATGTATGCTGATTTGCTATGTAATGTTCTACCGATGTTACTAAAAGATGTTTCACTGCATGACAGAATGACGATGTACTTCCAACATGATGGACGTCCGGCACATAGCTCGCGTGCGGTTAAAGCGCTATTGAATAGCATATTTCATGACAGGTGGATTGGTCGTTGAAGCACCATACCATTGCCCGCACGTTGACCGGATCTGACGTCCCCGGATTTCTTTCTGTGGGGAAAGTTGAAGGATATTTGCTATCGTGATCCACCGACAACGCCTGACAATATGCGTCAGCGCATTGTCAATGGATGTGTGAACATTATGGAAAGCGAACTACTCGGTGTTGAGAAGAATGTCGTTACACGTGTTGCCAAATACATTGAAGTTGACGGACATAATTTTGAGCATTTATTTCATTAATGTGGTATTTACAGATAATCACGCTGTAACAGCATGCGTTCTCAGAAATGATAATTTCACAAAGGTACATGTATCATATTGGAACAAACGAAATAAAATGTTCAAACGTACCTACGTTCTGTATTTTAATTTAAAAAAACTACCTGTTACCAACTGTTCTTCTAAAATTGTCAGCCATATGTTTGTGACTATTATAGCGCCATCTATGACAAAGCGAAGAAAATGGTCGAACTAAAACATTCATATTTCTTTACGTACTACACGAATATCTAATAAAAAATGAGTTTCCTATTTAAAGAAACGCAGTTGATATCCGTTTGACCTATGGCAGCGCCGGCCGGAGTGGCCGACGGTTCTAAGCGCTACAGTCTGGAACCACGCTACCACTATGGTCGCAGGTTCGAATCCTGCCTCGGGCATGGATGTGTGTGATGTCCTTAGGTTAGTTAGGTTTAAGTAGTTGTAAGTTCTAGGGGACCGATGACCTCAGAAGTTAAATCCCATAGTGCTCAGAGCCATTTGAACCATTTTGAACCTAAGGCAGCGCCGTCTAGCGGGCCCACCATAAAGCCATCTGGTTTCCCCCTTCAAGCTAGACAAGTTTCGTTCTTTGTAGTTTTATCGTTTGACGCTTATTTCGTGAGATACAGGGCGATAAAAAAGTCAGTGTAAATTTGAAAACTTAATAAACCACGGAATAATGTAGACAGAGAGATAAAAATTGACACACAGCCTTGGAATGACATGGAGTTTTATTAGAACAAAAAAAAAAAAAAAAAACAAAGTTCACAAAATGTCCGACAGATGGTGCGTGAAAAATCTCTTGCGCGCGTCGTTTGGTGATCGTGTGCTCAGCCGCCACTTTCGTCAAATTTGGCCTCCCAGGTCCCCAGACCTCAGTCCGTGCGATTATTGGCTTTGTGGCTACCTGAAGCCGCAAGCGTATCGTGATCGACTGACATCTCTAGGGATGCTGAAAGACAACATCCGACGCCAATACCTCACCATAACTCCGGACATGCTTTACAGTGCTGTTCACAACATTATTCCTCGGCTACAGCTATTGTTGAGGAATGATGGTGGACATATTGAGCATTTCCTTGCTTTGTCTTACTTTGTTATGCTAATTATTGCTATTCTGATCAGATCAAGCGCCGTCTGTCGGACATTTTTTGAACTTTTGTATTTTTTTGGTTCTAATAAAAGCCCATGTCATTCAAAGCATGTGTGTCGATTTGTACCTCTCTATCTACGTTATTCCATGATTTATTCAGTTTTCAAATTTATACTGACTTTTTGATCACCCCGTATTTGGCCCTGTCACGATCAATGGACCACCCTGTATATATATATATATATATATATATATATATATATATATATACAGGACCGTTACGGCATAATACAAAACGTAACTGAAAGAAATACGTAATGCGACGTACAAAAAAAACACTTAATTGTAAGACAATAATGACACTAAACTCATCGCCATTTGCGATGCTCCCCCGGACATTACAAAAGGCGGGTTGTGGGATCATTACAGACGGCAGTGCACGCTCTGTAACGCTTTCACATGCTGGCCACTTGGTTGGTAACGAGATCTTGTGGTAGGGCGTACCGTTTCTCCACCAGTGGTGTTCACAACTCCATGTTCCCATCTCGCGCCATATGAGGGTAGTAATGCACCCAGTAACACTGTCAAACATTATTGTCTCGGTGATCCAGGTGTTATGGTGTCGAGCGGAAAAATATCACACGGGCTTACTGATCTCCAAATCTTTGAACACGATATACACTGAGTGATGAAACGTATCTGGACACTTGGCTGAAAGTGACCAACAAGTTCGTGGCTCCCTCCATCGGTAATGCTCGAATTCAGTATGGTGTTGGCCCACACTTAGCCTTGATGACAACTTGTACTCTCGAAGGCATACGTTCAATCAGGTGCTGGAACTTCTCTTGGGGGAATGGCACACCATTCTTCACGGAGTGATGCACTGAGGAGAGCTTTCGATGTCGGTCAGTGAGGCCTGGCACGAAGTCGGTGTCGTAAAATATCCCAAAGGTGTTCTATAGGATTAAGGTCAGGACTCTGTGCAGGCCAGTCCATTACAGGGATGTTACTGTGATGTAATCACTCCACCACAGGCCGTGCATTATGAACAGGTACTCGAACGTGTTGAAAGATGCAATCACCAACCCCGAATTGCTCTTCAACAGTTGAAAGCAAGAAGGTGCTTAAAACATCAACCTAGGCCTGTGCTGTGATAGTGCCACGCAAAACAACAATGGGTGCAAGCCCCCTCCATGAGAAATACGACCACACCATAACACCACCGCCTCCGAATTTTACTGTTGGCACTACACACGCTGGCAGATTACGCTCACCGGGCATTCGCCATTCCCACACCTTCCCATCGGATAGTCACATTGTGTACCATGATTCGCCATCCCACACAACGTTTTTCCACTGTCCAGTCGTCCAATGTTTACGCTCCTTACACCTAGCGAGGCGTCGTTTGGCATTTACCACGTGATGTGTGGCTTATGAGCAGCCGCTCGAGCATGAAATCCAAGTTTTCTCACCTCCCGCCTAACTGTCATAGCACTTGCAACGGATCCTGATGCAGTTTGGAATTCCTGTGTGATGGTCTGGATAGATGTCTGTCTATTACATATTACGATCCTCTTCAACTGTTAGCAGTCTCTGTCAGTGAACAGGCTAGGTCGGCCTGTACGCTTTTGTGCTATACGTCTCCCTTTACGTTCCCACTTCACCATCACATCGGAAACAGTGGACCTAGGGATGTTTAGGAAAATGGAAATCTCGCGTACAGGCGTATGACACAAGTGACACCCAATCACGTGACAACGTTCGAAGTCCGCGCGTTCCACGGAGAGCCTCTTTCTGCTCTTCAAATGGTTCAAATGGCTCTGAGCACTGTGGGACTTAACATCTTAGGTCATCAGTCCCCTAGAACTTAGAACTACTTAAACCTAACTAACCTAAGCACATCACACACAGCCATGCCCGAGGCAGGATTCGAACCTGCGACCGTAGCAATCATGCGGTTTCGGATTGAAGCGCCTAGAACCGCACGGCCACCGCGGCCGGCCTTTCTGCTCTGTCGCGATGTCTAATGACTACTGAGGTAGCTAATATGGAGTACCTGGCAGTAGGTGGCAGCAAAATGCACGTAATATGAAAAACGAATATTTTTGGCGGTGTCCGGATATTTTTGATCACATGGCGTACTTAGCGATCAATGTTACTGTGTCTTTTCAGGTGTGTATTGACTTTGCTTTTATGGATGATAAATCACGAGCACATCTAACTGTGCGGGTGTAGGAGCTCTTGGAACGAGAGAATAATCGCTGAATGGACTGATCTGTCCGTTCCCCCGGCTCAAATCTCATCAAGCACGTATGGGATGCGTTGGAGAGACTTACTGCAGCACGTTCCCATGCACCAATTACCATCCAACAGTTCTTAACTGCACTGGTTCAGAAACGTAACACTCTAACACAAGAACTTCTTATCGACTATGGAGCGAGGTGGTGCATTGACTAGCACACTGGACTCGCATTCGGGACGACCGACGGTTCAATTCCGCATCTGACCATCCTGATTTAGACTCAAAATAGTTCAAATGGCTCTGACCACTATGGGACTGAACTTCTCAGGTCATCAGTCCCCTAGAACTTAGAACTACTTAAACCTAACTAACCTAAGGACATAACACACATCGATGCCCGAGGCAGGATTCGAACCTGCGCCCGTAGCATCAGCGTGGTTCCGGACTGCAGCGCCTAGAATCGCTCGGCCACAGTGGCCGGCGGGAAATGACACATAAAGCGAAAGTTATTTTCATGCTTAATTGTTGCACACTAGTGTATACTCAAACGACATCACTGAAGCGCCCTCCTTTCCGTAGAATCTCTGGATACTTTCAATACCACCATACACAAAACCTCTCCTCTGCCTCACTGTTTAAGATGGGCAGCCCCCTGCTCTGTGCCATGTTCAGCTGCACCATTTTCCATTCAGTAATGATTAGCTGTTGACCTCTAAGACTCACGCCAGACCTCGTGAGAAGTTTTATCGATGTCGAAGAAGGCTAGTCCAATGTCAGGTTGCCTTTCTCTCGCCCTACATGTGTATAATGTAAACCGACTGCACAGTACCTTCCTAGGAGGGTCACTCGGAAAGATTTTCCACCACTTACTCTTATATTTGTGTGAACTCATCCTGTACTACAAATAGTGCACTGAAAATACCGACAAAGTTCTCACGAATGACACCGCAAATAAAATCTGCACTAAGCAGCGGACACGACTTCCTACTTTTGACGTGTAATAAAACTTTTTATGAGACTCAGTTTATGGAGATGACGAATGCAGTTTTGTGCAGCTGATGTAACGCTAAATTCAAAACTTCGCGCATTATGTTTACTGAATCGTAAACAAAAACAGTTAAGCGGATCCCACAAAAAGTTTTGTCAACGCCACCATTCGTGTTGCGAGGGACAGAATTTGTCTCCAGCAGTGTGTGGCGGTTGTTTCAACTGCAGTGTGTTCTTATTTTCATTACACTACTTTATATAAGGCTTTTTATTTTGAAATTTTAAACATTGTTTTCGGCTGAAGTCCACCAAACGTGCGTTAACTTAATTACAGAATATATGTGTAGCCATGAAACTGTTGTCAAATAGACCATAGTTTCGACAGCACTAAGGCGGTCTTCATCAGAATAAAAATTACACTTCGTTTTTCACTCATGGTGTGATTACATGTAATCCTATGTAATTTTTATTCTGATGAAGACCGCCTTAGTGCTGCCGAAACATTTTTATGCAGCCGAGTTGGCTACACACATATTCGGTAATTAAGCTCTTTATTTTATTTATTTCTTTATTTAACGTCGTCTGATTAGGGTCATCTGGCCCTCTCTTACATCACACCTGGGTTTCACAAACACAGTATCTTTCTTATATCATAGCTATCTAAGAAATAACAATTTTAATACCACGAAGAGTATTAAAATGATCTGAGTGTCTATAGTGACAATATGAGTGACTACTACTATGAACTATTAAAGTTGAAAGTGGGCTGCTTCTGTGTTGGCAGCGCTTTGCATTGGATCTCTGACTGCGCTTTCTTTGTAAGAGACTTTGTGGCTGGTTGGACTCGTTGTTGGAAGTTAGTCGCCAACAGTGATGGAAGTACTGTTGGGCCGTTGGAGGTGAACAGCCAGTAGTGATGTATGTTAGATGCGAGAAGTTAGCGTTGATGGAGGGTAGAGGTCTTAAGTGTAAGCGTAGGCTAACGATCTGTACATGTTCGACTTGGAGAATGAATATTATTCATGATTATATAACTTTGTACTAAACGTCAATGACGATTTATATTCGTGTCTGAACTGTATGTCAGATTATTAAGGTAAAAAATACATTATTTTGTTGCAAAAAAATCTTTCCTTTGCTAACCACATACCTATTATTAATGGCTTTAGTAGTTGAAATCTTTTATTTAGCTGGCAGTATTGACTCACGCTGTATTGCAGTAGTTCACGTAATGAAGATTTTTGTAAGTGCTTAATGAAATGTATGGGTTATTGTTAGGATTTCTTTTTAGTCAGGGCCATTGTTTTGAATTAATTATTTGAAGTCAGGTTATCCTTTTTTTGAGCAGTCAGGCTGTGTTGCGCTAGAATATTTTCGGTCAGTGTTGACATGATAAGAAGAAATAAAGAGAAAGAAGGCTCAGTACGTTCAGTTTTACTCAGCTGTCTCATAATTAAATATCGTAGAAGCTTCAGCATCTCATTTCATTCAGCAATAGAAACGCGAAAGAATTTTAATAAAGAAGCTACAAAGTAAACGCTGGCAGTACTTGTACTATTGTTGCTGGTGCGGCTGCCAGTAATAGTTATAACAGTAACAGCATTTTCGGTGGTAGATCGGAATGAGTGTGTGAAGGTACGTGCAATACCAAGCCCAAGCAGCAGAGTCCTCATAGGCTAAATCATCAACCATGAAATGTATTCACGGTTACGAATATGAACAACCATCAACTGCATAATGAATGACGACAGTGAAAATTTGTGCCAGATCGGGACTGTAACCCGGATTTCCCGCTTATCACGAGCGGTCGCCTTAACATTAGGCACGCTTCAGTCATGTACAAACTTCCATACGCCGTCAACCACGTACCGTTCACTATGTGATCCAAAACATCCGGACACCCCCAAAACATACGTTTTTCACATTAGGTGCATTGTGCTGCCAGCTGCTGCCAGGTACTCCATATCAGCGAACTCAGTAATCATTAGACATCGTGAGAGAGCAGAATGGGGCTCTCCGTTGAACTCACGGACTTCGAATGTGGTCAGGTGATTAGGTGTCACTTGCGTCATACGTGTGTACGCGAGATTTTCACACTCCTAAATATCCTTAGGTATACCGTTTCCGATGTGATAGTGAAGTGGAAACGTGAAGGGACACATAAAGCACAAAAGCGTACAGGCCGACATCATCTGTTGACTGACACAGACCGCCAACAGTTGAAGAGGATCGTAACGTATAATAGGTAGACATCTATCCAGACCATCACTCAGGAATTACAAACTGCTTAAGGATCCACTGCAAGTACTATGACAATTAGGCGGGAGAAAACTTGGATTTCATGGTCGAGTGGCTGCTCATAAGTCACACATCACGCCGGTAAATGCCAAACGACGCCTCGCTTGGTGTAAGGAGCGTAAACATTGGACGACTGGACAGTGGAAAAATGTTGTGTGGGGTTACGAATCACGGTACACAATGCGACGATCCGATGGCAGGGTGTGGGTGTGGCGAATACCTGGTAAACTTTATCTGCCAGCGTGTGTAGTGTCAACAGTAAAATTCGGAGGCGGCGGTGCTATGGTGTGGTCGTGTTGTTCGTTGAGGGGGGCTTGCACCCCTTGTTGTCTTGCGTGGCACTATCACAGCACAGGGCTATATTGATGTTTGAAGCACCTTCTTCCTTCCCACTCTTGAGGAGCAATTCGGAGATGGCGATTGCATCTTTCAACACAATCGAGCACCTGTTCATAATGCACGGCCTGTGGTGGAGTAATTACACGACAATAACATCCCTGTAATGGACTCGCCTGCACAGAGTACTGACCTGAATCCTATACAACACCTTTGGGATGTTTTGGAACGCCGACTTCGTGCCAGGCCTCCCCGACCGACATAGATATCTCTCCTCAGTGCAGCATTCCGTGAAGAATGGGCTGCCACTCCCCAAGAAACTTTCCAGCACCTGATTGAATGAATGCCTGCGAGAGTGGAAGCTGTCATCAAGGCTAAGTGTGGGCCAACACCATATTGAATTCCGATGGAGGGCGCCACGAAGTTGTAAGTCATTTTCAGCCAGGTGTCCAGATACTTTTGATGACCTAGTGTATCTAGAATCTGCACTCGCACATCCACAGCGTGTATTCCCATACAGGGGAAAAATTTTAATTGAAAGTTACTTGCCCGGCATCGGCGGATAAGTACGATATCGCAGTGCCTGCATTGTTAAGCATGCATGTCCGAAGTAACATTACACCGTACTTCTGAATGACACCGGCGCTACAATTTTGTATTTAATCGCCGCTACCGGGGCGAGAAACTTTCAATTAAAATGTCTCCCCTGTATGGGAATATACGTCATAGATGTGCGAGTGCAGGTGGTAGATATATGGTTGACGACTTACAAAAGTTTGAGTCTAGCCATGACGCCTACTCGGATAGCCTAATGGTAAGGCGATTGCCCTAGATAAGCGAGAAATCTGGGTTCGAGTATCAATTCGACACAAATTTTCACTGTAGTCATTCCATTATACAGCTGACGAAAAGGACGTAAAGAGCCTCAAAGGCTGACGTTCGTGGAGTCATAACGCCTGTTCCGTTTACCTCCACCATCATGGTATGATGGTAAACACAAAAATAAACGTTTCTCGCTGTATAGATTGTTTATGTTCATTTTAATGTACTAAAAAGGCAGTGTTCTCTACAAGAAATGTTTTCAAATAATAAATATAATAATAATAATAATATAGCTGATAGTTGTTCATATTCGCAACTGCGAACACGTTTCTTGATTAGTTATTTAGCCTATGAGAACCGTGCTGTTCTTGGCTTTGTATAGCATATATTTTTATACACTCATACCGAGCTACAACCGAAAATTATTATAACTATTCAGTGGCAGCCGCAGCAACAGCAGTAGTAGCACAAGGACTGCCAGTGTTAACTTTAATAGTTCATGGTATTATTTACTCACATTGTCACTATACGTACTCAAATCATTTTATTACTCTTCGCGATGTTAAAATTGTTATGTATTAGGTAACTAGAACGGCGTTGCCGCAGTGGTAACAATGGTTCCCGTCGGATCACCAAAGTTAAGCGCTGTCGGGCTGGGCTAGCACTTGGATGGGTGACCACCCGGTCTGCCGAGCGCTGTTGGCAAGCGGGGTGCACTCAGCCCTTGTGAGGCGAACTGAGGAGCTAAGTAGCGGCTCCGGTCTGACATACGGTCGGGAGGGCGGTTTGTTGACCACATGCCCCGCCATATCCGCATCCAGTGACGCCTGTGGGCTGAGGGTGACACGACGCCCGGTCGGTACCGTTAGGCCTACCAGGTCTGTTTGGACGGAGTTTAGTTTTTTAGGTAACTACGTGTATGATATAAAAAAGGTACTGCGTTTGTGAAACCGAAGTGCAATGTAAGAGAGGGCCTGATGGACATCATCAGATCATTTCATGTATTTCGTAACAGCTGTAACCGCCGAAGTGTTTGTACATTCGTACATGTACGAAGGAACATTGCATTGTACTGCTGAACAACAAAAGCACAGCAGAATCGTACAAATCACTAACGGGTGTAAACACGTCTTAAGAGAGTCCCAATCCACGGCACCTATTCGAATACCAGAATAACACAAACTAACAAAAAGCAAGTACTGTCAAAAACAGATTTCATCCTTATTACATTTTCCATCCATCAGTAACGTTTCCACCTTCTCTTCTTTCATGCACACACGTGAATGGTACACTGTCATACGCTTTTGAATAGATCTTGACAAATGGGATTAGACTACGCAATAAAAAAGTAGTTGTGCTATTTAAAAAAGACGTATTGTTGTTCATATCTTCGTAACTAACAGTGACAAGAAACGGTTTCATGCTGGGTAATGTCCCCATGGCAGCCAAACTCAGTTTCTTTGTAGATTTTTTATTTGGCTTCTGGACACAAAAAAGATTTGAGGTGGCGGAGGTAAAAGAGACACCTTATGGAGGATACAACATTCATGCAAAAAATGCCGAGTGTACAGAAGAGGCGAGCAGAAATGTTATTGGTACTGCACGTAGCAGGCAACGGCCCCAAGGGTTGCGACCCAGATTGTGGAGAACGGCCGGCTCCTCACACGCAAGGCCAAATTAAAGCGCCATAAAAACTCGTTTAGCCGGACGTGGGCAGCGGAATTCTCCGTGGCGACCCTGCTGCCCTTATAGTGCGCGGCAGGGCGCGCTTATTTTCAGAGGGTTCTCGAGGACGACCAGCAGGTGGAAAATTGCTAAAAAAATTGAGCCAGTAAAATTTTTTTAATTATTATTTTAATTTTGCTTGGAACTGAAAAACTATGAAGTCAAGATCATTCATGAAATATTCGTTATTTGAACAGATTACTAGTTTCGGCTAACAATCTAGCCATTTTCAGTTCACAAAACATTAGCGTTGGTGCCGTCACGGCTTCACACATCGTTAAAATATTTCTTAAAATGACAACATCCGTACATGACATAAAACAGCTTTTCATCGTTCATGACCAGTGTAATTGAACGATGGTCACAAAACAAAGACGTTAAGCTGGACACACAGTCAGTATTTGTATCATTTCGTAGAGATCATCACTTATATGTTGCTGTAACGTTGTACGTGTGAATAGTACGACGTAAATACTGCCTGTGTCAGCCACTAAGTTGTAAAGTCATTATCGTGTTTTGTGACCATTGTTAAATTACACTGGCCGACCGATGAAAAGCTGTTTTCAATTACCTTACGTATGCGTGTTGTCGTTTTAAGGAATATTTTAACGGTTTGTAAAACCGTCATGGCAGCAACACTAACCAAGAATGTCTTACGATCTGAAGATGGCTAGAATGTTAGCCGAAACTAGTAATCACTCCAAATAAAGAAGATTTCGTATGCAATCTTGACTTCATGGGTTTTCAGTCCCTAACACAAATAAAAAAATTACAACAGATCGTACTCTTCCTGGTTGACTATTGATCTTTCCAATTTTGTAGCCATAATATCATTCCCCAGAAAAGACTAGGAGAGCGTAGTCTCCAGAATATTATTTTTTTTGTGGATGATTATGTTAATTTATGGAGAAAAGTTCGTAACCTATCAAGCTCACCTAAAGCAGTCTTTATGCTTTAAATTACTTTAAAGGCGTCACTTTCATGTGTGTGGCTATTTTTCATCTGAAAAAAAAGCTTCGTTTAGGGCTCATTTCGACGCTTCGAATATTATCAGTTCTCCTGCATGTCTTGCAGGACTATCACTCCTGAGAGAGAAGATTGCTAATCACGCAAGTATGTAATAGAACTTCTCCGAAGTCTGAAGTGTAGGAGAAAGATACTGGCGAAAATATAGCCACAAGGGCGGGTCGTCAGTCGTGCTTAGATAGCTTAGCTGGTAAGAACGCTGCCGGATAATGTTCCGGGTTTGAGTCCCGGTCTGGCACACCATTTTTATCTGCCAGCAAGATTTCTCAATATCATTTTAACCATATTTCGCAGCTTCAAACGTGACTGTATTCAATACACTGAAGATATGAATTTAAAAAACGCCTTCAGTCACAACTTTACGTGTTTTATTGAGAACTCGATACATTTCGGACCCTGTGGGTCCATCATCGGGTGCAACTTGCTTTAATACACGCTTTATTTTTACTCTTGAATGAGGTGAAATGCGTATTCATGTCACGAAAAGGTTTTATCTTACGTTATGAATTTCTGAAGTCAAACGCAGAAAGCATGTGCGAAATAGTGGAAAAGATGAATAGTGTAAACATACTAAATAACCCAAGAGAAGCGTTTTTAGTGTTTTAGCACAAGCATACATTCTTTTTTCACGAAAACGATGGAGAAAAGATATGTGCCTGTTGCTAAGAGTGTGTGATAAATCGTTTCTGTGTGCTGAGAACAGTGGTCCTAATACGCTTCCATTGTTGTGGAGTGGTGCACCAAGTTCCATGCTGGGTGCTCAAAAATGTTCAAATGTGTGTGAAATCTTATGGGACCTAACTGCTAAGGTCATCAATCCCTAAGCTTACACACTACTTAACCTAAATTATCCTAATCACAAACACACACACCCATACCCGTGGGAGGACTCGAACCTCCGCCGGGACGAGCCGCGCAGTCCATGACTGCAGCGCCTGAGACCGCTCGGCTAATCCCGCGCGGCATGCTGGGTGCTGCTGCTTCATGATGAAGTGCAGCCCCGTACCGCAAATGTCTTAACGCAGAAGTTACGCGAACTCCAGTCGGAGACACTCGAGTACGCTCACTACAGTCCTGATCTCTCGCCATGTGACTACCACGTCTTTGGTTCCTTAGAAAACGCCTTGAAGGGTCTACGATTCCTGTCGGAGGAGGATGTTCAGCAGGCAGTTACAGACTTCTTCACGCAACGCGACATGTTTTACGAAACGGGTATCTTCAACCTAGTGTGTTGGTGTAATAAATACCTCAATGCTCACGGCGACTTTGTCTGATTGGCATGCCGATTCTGGAGTGTATGGAAACTTTTTGATTGCCCCTTGTATTATTCCATTCGAAAAATCTGTAGATACTCCAATCTACATGTACGAAAGTTACATAGGCTCCTATTTTGCAACTACCATATGCCAAATACTGGTTTTGAAATCCAGAACCATTCATGAAATATGGTGGATTTTGTGAGTAATTTACTTTCGCTGTGCTGCAACGCATATGGGTCGAAATTAATGAGCAACATCAAATCCATTTCCTCGAGATTGGAGGCAGATACAGGCCTTATCCCAAGTCAGAAAAAATCAGTATGTTAGCTACATTTAATACGCAGGAAAGATTGCACCAGACGCAAAATCGTTACGCCCCTTACTTTTCATTGCTAACTATTCAGTTTTATGCGATAATTTACTTAATTTGGCAGTATTACTCCAACTATGGGTCCGCCTCTATAGGTGAGTGCTCAGCACAGCTGACTGCCATGTTGGGGACCCAGGCTCGATCCTTGGTCTTCTTCTGTAGTGGTCAATCCAACGATTGGTTTGGACCAGCTACAATGGCAGCTTGTCTTCATTCTGTGCATCTTTCAGATTTTCTCTCCATTTCTGTATGGGTGTTACATCCGACATCTTTCACGATTAGATCCATGTACCTCAGCCGTGGCGCCGGCCGAAGTGGCCGTGCGGTTAAAGGCGCTGCAGTCTGGAACCGCAAGACCGCTACGGTCGCAGGTTCGAATCCTGCCTCGGGCATGGATGTTTGTGATGTCCTTAGGTTAGTTAGGTTTAACTAGTTCTAAGTTCTAGGGGACTAATGACCTCAGCAGTTGAGTCCCATAGTGCTCAGAGCCATTTGAACCATTTGAACCTCAGCCGTGGTCTTCCTCTTGGTGTTTTTCCCCGACATGTCCCTCTATGATTGTGTTCAGGAGTCCTTTATGTCTTAATAGATGGCATGTAAATTGCACTCTTCTTTTAACAATGAAACTCCAGAAGCTTCTCTTCTCACCTGCTCTTTCCAGAACCACTTCGTTTGTGACCTTGTCGATACATTTTATTTTGAGCATGCGTCTCCAGCACCACATTTCAAAAGAATTTAGCTTCTGGTCTTCCTCTGTCCCTAGAGTCCATGTTTCACACCCATAGCATGTCACACTCCACACACATGATTTCATAAATCTTTTCCTGATTTCAAGGCTGATGCTCTTAGATGTTAAGATGTTTTTATTCTTGTTAAAAGCAGCCTTTGCTTGAGCAATTCTACTCCTCACTTCTGCCTTACTCCATCCATCCCTGGTAATATTACTGCCCAGATAAGTAAATTTATCAACTTGTTCAAGCAGTTCATTGCCTACGTGAACTTGGACTTTCACTTGATCTTTTTTGTCTCATGCCATCACTTTTGGTACTGTGAGAGATTTTTCCTTGGTGGGAGGACTGGTGTGGGGTGCAGTCAGCCTCGTCAGACCAGCTGAGGAGCTACTTGACCGAATAGAAGCGGTTCAGAGTCACAAAAACTGACAATGGCTGGGAGGGTGGTGTGCTGATCCTATAGCTGTGCTGACCCTAGGACCCTCCATGCTGCAGAGGATGACACGGCTGTCGGTCGGTACCGATGTGCCAACCACCAAGGGACATGGACGGAGTCCTTACAATAACTGTGACCATTAACGAAAAGCTACGCAGTTCACTTCGAAGCTGACATTAGAGAGGCAAGTTACGAGAGACTCAAATGTTTTTACCGAAGAGTTTCTCCAGTGTTGTTTGAGAAAGAATGCGGAGCACCTGGCATGCGCGACAGATTGCTGGTGCTAAAACACCAGTGTCCTCTTTGTCCATTTGTGGGCGCGTAAAACTGCACTGAACACTGTGTGGAGTCAACATGCAGACCAGCTGCTTTAACCAACGAGGAGAACACCGCAACTGCCATAATCCGATTTCACAGAAATTTTGCCCAGTGGAACACGGGTCAAAATAAGCGAAAATGTTTCTCGGCTTATCCGTAGATACTACTGGACAATTTCCGGCAAGACAAGTCAAAGTTTCGAGGAACTTTTTATGTGTTTTATTGAGAAAATATTGCAACTCAAGAGGAGGCCCAGTGGCTGGAGTCGCGGATTCACACTTTTACACCCAGCATTCGAAACATGATTATTATTTTTATTTTTGTTTTTCACTTATTTGGCCATGTCCGTAGAAGATTACAATACGAATGTTTTCGAAAGTTTTGTCATTATTCGTCTACAAATTATATATCTGGTAAATTAATTTTAAAAAAAAGGAGCAATAAATGAATGAGGTAACTATCTGAAATTGTTTTGCCGCGCAGGATTAGCCGAGCGGTCTCAGGCGCTGCAGTCATGGACTGCGCGGCTGGTCCCGGAGGAGGTTCGAGTCCTCCCTCGGGCATGGGCGTGTGTGTTTGTCCTTAGGATAATTTAGGTTAAGTAGTGTGTAAGCTGAGGGACTTTTTTTTGTGGTTTTAGGGCGCAAAACGTCTATGGTCATTAGCGCCCAGCCCGTGACGTAGGAAACAGGAAAAAAAACGAAATTTAAAACCAGCAGCAATGGGAACAAAGTCATAAAATTTGAGAAACTAAAGGCAGAAGGAATGCTTAAAAATCCACTATAGAAAGGGGTTGGTTGTCCCCAAAAAAGCTTCAAATGACTGACGTCATTTCACTGTCACTAATAAACTGGAGAACGCGGTCGGCTGAGCGCGTGTCATCTGCTAAAATCGACGATAGATCAGGCAATAGCTGTAGACGGGAGCGTAACGGATTAAAATAGGGGCATTCAATTAAAAGGTGTCTGACCGTCCACAGCTGAGAGCAGTGGGGACAGAGTGGGGGAGGAACACCGCTTAAAAGATGTCGATGGCTAAAAAGACAGTGCCCTATCCGGAGTCTAGCTAAAATTACCTCCTCCCGACGACGCATTCGGGAGGAAGAGGTCCAAGCGCAAGGAAGGGCTTTTCACTTCCCGCAATTTATTATGGGGAAGTGTTGACCAATGCGCATGCCATAAATGAGCAACTTGGCGACATAAACCGCTCCGTAGATCGGTAAACGGAAGAGACTGAATAGCTGGCCGAGGAAGAGAGACTGCAGCCTTGGCCGCTATATCGGCCGCCTCATTCCCACAGATACCAGCGTGTCCCGGGAGCCAGAGGAACGCCACTGAGACGCCCCCCCAGGTGGAGCAAGCGCAGACAGTCCTGAATCCGGTGGACCAGAGGGTGCACAGGGTAAAGAGCTTGGAGACTGAGGAGAGAGCTGAGAGAATCTGAGCAGATTACGTACTGTATCCGCTGATGGCGGAGGATGTAGTGGACAGTCTGGAGAACAGCGTAAAGCTATGCAGTATAAACAGAACACTGGTCGGGAAGCCGAAAGTGATTTGGGGTGTCGCCAACAATATAGGCACTCCCTACACCTAACGATGTTTTCGAGCCGTCGGTGTAAATAAATGTGGCGTCCGTCATTTGTGCACATAGAGCAGCAAATGCCCGACGGTAAACAAGTGTAGGGGTACCATCCTTGGGAAATTGACATAGGTCTCGGAGCAAGTCGATCCGGGGACGGAGCCAAGGCGGTACTCTACCCCAAGTTGTCAAGAAGGTTTTAGGAAAGCGGAAGGAAAGAGAATGGAGCTGTTGACGGAAGCGGACTCCCGGGGGTAGTAGAGAGGAGGAGCGGCCTGCATACCCTACATCAAAGGAGGCGTCGAAAAAAGGGTCATGGGCTGGATTAGCAGGCATGGAAGAAAGATGGCTAGCATAACGACTCAGAAGGACTGCCCGCCGATTGGACAGCGGAGGTTCAGCAGTCTCAGCATAAAGGCTTTCCACAGGGCTGGTGTAAAAAGCTCCAGACACTAAACGTAATCCACGGTGGTGGATAGAGTCGAGACGCCGAAGAATAGACGGCCGAGCAGAGGAGTAGACTATGCTTCCATAATCCAATTTCGAGCGCACTAAGGCGCGATAGAGGCGGAGAAGGACCACTCGGTCCGCTCCCCAGGAGGTACCATTCAGGACACGGAGGGTGTTAAGGGAAAGCAGACAGCGAGCCGAAAGATAGGAAACGTGGGAGGACCAGCACAGTTTTCTATCAAACATAAGACCCAAGAATTTAGCGACGTCGGAAAACGGAAGGTTGACAGGACCTAGATGTAAGGAGGGCGGAAGAGACTCCTTACGTCG
This sequence comes from Schistocerca piceifrons, assembly GCF_021461385.2. NCBI lineage: Eukaryota > Metazoa > Arthropoda > Insecta > Orthoptera > Acrididae > Schistocerca > Schistocerca piceifrons. The sequence continues at coordinate 285,277,133 of NC_060142.1, read as the reverse complement.
CCAAAAATTAACACAAACGGTCTTACTGGGTGAGAAACGGAAGCCGGTTTCGATGCTCCACGAGTGGAGGCGATCGAGACATCCTTGAAGACGTCTTTCAAGAAGGCTGGTCCGTTGAGAGCTGTAGTAGATCGCAAAATCGTCCACAAAGAGGGAGCCCGAGACATCAGGAAGGAGACAATCCATAATTGGATTAATAGCGATGGCAAACAGTATAACACTCAGCACGGAGCCCTGGGGTACCCCGTTTTCTTGGGAGAAAGTACGGGAGAGAGTAGTGTTCACCCGCACCCTAAATGTGCGCTCTGCCATAAATTCGCGAAGAAAAAGGGGCAGCCGGCCCCGAAAGCCCCAAGAGAACAGTGTGCGGAGGATGCCTGTCCTCCAACAGGTATCGTATGCTCTCTCCAGATCAAAAAATATTGCTACCGTTTGGCGTTTCCGGAGAAAATTGTTCATGATATAAGTGGAGAGAGCAACAAGATGGTCAACTGCAGAACGATGCTTTCGGAATCCGCATTGGGCTGGTGTTAAAAGACTGCGGGATTCCAGCCACCAAGCTAAACGGTAATTCACCATACGCTCCAAAACCTTACAGACACTACTCGTGAGAGAAATGGGGCGATAACTAGAGGGGAGATGTTTGTCTTTTCCAGGTTTCGGAACGGGAACGACAATAGCTTCCCGCCATCGCCTGGGAAAGGTATTGTCGTCCAAATTCGATTATAAAGGCGGAGGAGGTAACGCAGACTATGGGTTGATAAATGCAGCAACATTTGGACATGGATACCATCCGGTCCTGGGGCGGAGGAGCGAGAAGAAGAGAGGGCATGTTGGAGTTCCCGCATGGAGAAAACAGTATTGTAGCTTTCGTGATTGTGAGAGGAGAAAGCAAGATGTCGCACTTCCGCTGCACGTTTCTTCGGGAGAAACGCTGGCGGGTAATTTGAAGAGCTCGAAATCTCAGCAAAGTGCTGACCCAATGAGTTAGAAATTGCGACGGGGTCCACTAAGGTATCATTCGCGACAGTGAGCCCAGAGACCGGGGAGAAACTAGGCGCGCCTGAGAACCGTCGAAGCCGACTCCAAACTTCCGAGGAGGGAGTGAAGGTGTTAAATGAGCTAATAAAGAATTTCCAGCTTGCCTTCTTGCTATCGCGGATGACGCGACGGCATCGCGCACGGAGCTGCTTATATCGGATACAGTTGGCCAAGGTTGGATGGTGACGGAAAATGCGAAGAGCACGTCGCCGCTCACGTATTGCGTCACGGCATGCCTCGTTCCACCAAGGAACTGGGGGGCGCCGGGGCAATTCGGAGGTGCGTGGTATTGAACGTTCCGCAGCGGTGAGAATAACGTCGGTAACATGTGTGACCTCATCGTCGACGCTGGGAAAGTGACGGTCATCGAATGTCGCTAGAGACGAAAAAAGTGTCCAATCGGCTTGGGCAAACTTCCAGCGTCGCGAGCGCATATATGGCAGTTGAGGCTGCAGTCTAAGAACACATGGAAAGTGGTCACTCGAGTGTGTATCATCAAGGGCGAACCATTCGAAGCGCCGAGCTAGCGGAACAGTACCGACCGCAAGGTCCAAATGAGATAAATTTGTCGTGGAGGCAGACAAAAATGTGGGGACCCCAGTGTTGAGGCAGACTAGATCCGCTTGGTGGAAGACGTCTAGCAATAGGGAGCCACGTGGACAAGGATACGGAGATCCCCAAAACGGGTGGTGGGCATTGAAGTCCCCAACCAGCAAATAGGGGGGAGGAAGCTGATCAAGAAGATGAAGGAGATCAGCTCGTGCCATTGGTGTGGACGATGGAATGTATACCGTACAAAGAGAGAACGTGTATCCAGAAAGGGAAAGACGGACGGCGACAGCTTGGAAGGAACTGTTTAAGGGGATTGGGTGATAATGGAGAGTATCATGGAGCAGAATCATGAGTCCTCCATGGGCTGGAGTGCCTTCAACAGAGGGGAGGTCATATCGGACGGACTGAAAATGAGGGAAAACAAAGCGGTCAAGGGGACGCAGCTTTGTTGCCTGAAGACAGAAGATGACTGGCGAGTAGGATCGTAAGAGGATCGACAATTCATCCCGATTGGCTCGAATGCCGGGGATATTCCAGTGGATAATGGACATAGGGTGAACAGAAAATGGAGGAACGTGACCAAGGGTGCTGTCAACTCAACGACTGCTCAGAGCTTGCGACCGACTGCATGGAACGGCATTCAGTCGAAGGCAGAAGATCCTGATCCATAGGTTGGTCAGGAGCAGCTCCTGCCACCAGCGATCGGCCGGTTGACCGGCCACAAGCAGTGCGCCTCGGCGACACAGAAGACGGCCGAGGGCGATTTCCGCCAGGTGGTGCTGTAGATGGGACACGCCTTGGCGGAGAAGGAGAGGAACTGTGTTTCTTCGTAGCCTTCTTGGAAGTATGATGTTTAGATGAAGGAGGAACCGATGGTTGTGAAGTTGCGGTACGTAAAAACACTTCACGAGAATGCTCTTTTTTCGAAGACTTGGCGTCTGACTTTTGGGCTCGAGATTTAGCAGAACCCGACGAAGGGTGAGCCATTGAGTGGGCAGGCGAAAGTGGTGAGGTGGAACGGGCGATCTTTGCGCTGGCCGATCTGACGACCGTGGTACTAAAGGTGAGATCGCAAGTCTGCGTGGCCGCCTCCTTTGTTGGCCGAGGAGAAGCAAGGACAGTGCTGTATTTTCCTTTCTGAGGCACGGTGGGCTGTCGACTGGCGAATAATTTTCGAGCAGCAAAGGTCGACACCTTTTCCTTCACTCTTATTTCCTGGATGAGCTTTTCGTCCTTATAAACGGGGCAATCTCGAGAGGAAGCAGCGTGGTCACCCATACAGTTGATGCAGCGAGGGGATGGAGGTGGACAAGCACCCTCATGGGCATCCTTGCCACACGTAACACATTTGGCCGGATTGGAACAGGACTGGCTGGTGTGATTGAACTGCTGACATCGATAGCAACGCGTAGGGTTTGGGACATAAGGGCGAACGGAAATTATCTCATAGCCTGCTTTGATTTTTGATGGGAGTTGAACTTTGTCAAATGTCAAGAAGACAGTGCGGGTTGGAATGATGTTCGAGTCAACCCTTTTCATAACCCGATGAACAGCCGTGACGCCCTGGTCAGACAGGTAGTGCTGAATTTCTTTGTCAGACAATCCATCGAGGGAGCGTGTATAAACGACTCCACGCGAGGAATTTAAGGTACGGTGCGGTTCCACCCAGACAGGGAAGGTGTGGAGCAGAGAAGTACGCAGCAATTTTTGAGCCTGGAGGGCACTGTGTGTTTCTAACAACAGGGTGCCATTCCGTAATCTGGAACAAGACTTTACAGGACCCGCAATTGCGTCGACACCTTTCTGAATAATGAAAGGGTTGACCGTGGAAAAGTCGTGACCTTCGTCAGACCGGGAAACAACAAGGAACTGTGGCAACGATGGAAGAACCGTCTGTGGCTGAGACTCAGTGAACTTACGTTTGTGAGCAGACATAGTGGAAGGTGAGGAAACCATTGCGGAAGAATCCCCCATGATTACCGGCGTCTCCGATGGCGCGCTCCTCCCTTGTGGGGGCCCTCACCGAGGGCACACCCGCCTTAGGTGATTGTTCACACCTCAGGTCACACCTCCCGACAAACGGACGGAGGGACCAATCGGCACTTTCGGAAGGTATCAGCTCGGGTAATCACCCCTCCCTGGGCCTGGCCGTTACCGGGGGGTACGTACGTGTCCTACCTGTCTACCCGGGGCGGGGAATTACGCGTTACCCCGTCACCGGCTACGCATTGAAGTGCGTGGGTCGGCCTTCAGACACGCACAGGGAGGAAAAAAGAGAAAGGGAAAGGAAAGAAGAGGGGGTCTCAAACGCCGCAGCGGAGAAAAGGGCAAGGAGAAGAGGGAAGGAAAAGAGAAGGACAGAGGAAGGACGAGGACTTGTAAGTGGAGAAAGCAAGGAATTTGGAACAGTTTCGAGCGTCCGTCTCCGGACGTAGGCACAAACCGTACTCCCAGAGGGGGAGAAAGGGAAGGAAAGAGCCAGAGGTGAAGGGGGGGGCGAAGATGGGGGACGGGGAGGGATGCGGAAAGGGAAGGGAAGGTATGCAGCCCGGAAAGGAAGGAGGGGCACATTAGCTCGGGGTCCCGTGCTCGCTACGCACGTGTCCACAGAAGAGTTGTGGACCCCCTGGGGGGGAAGCTGAGGGACTGATGACCTTAGCAGTTAAGTTCCATAAGATTTCACACACATCTGAACATTTTTTTGAAATTACTTTCGATGAAATTCCAATACTGCACCTTGACCCATAATCCATTAGAAGCACCAATTTTCATAAAAGTGAGTCGTCGTGCGTTGTTTACTGCGCAATTAATTCCAACGCATGAAATCTTCAGCAGTGTTAACGACACTTCTTTCCCGAATGAAATTCATACAAAGAAATATTACTGTGGCGAGCCCGCCGTCGCGCGATACCCGTGGTGTTCGGAATTTCTTTATTTCGAATATTTCTACGATCGGTATGAAAGTACCAAATCTTCCTGAAGAATCAATATAAGAATAGAATATAAGAATTAATATAAGAATTGCTATAAGAATGAAATATAAGAACATGAAAATTTAAAAAGATTGTAACAGCTGAAAATACCATACACAAATATATTATGCGATAAATGTAAGATACTGTGAAACTTAATCCTAATTTTGCTGTTAATATAACGCCATTGTACCCCTACCTTGATAAGAAGCATTCGCGTGCTATACTTCTACGGAAATCGGTAGGTAAATGAAGAAATAAAATGTAAAATGAATCAAAAGAGTAATTGGGTTTCGAATATAGGACGCAGAAAGTGAAAAACCTCGGCGTTAGCCACTGTCACTCCATTTCGGCTGAGATAAGCGCATTCTAAAGGGTATCTGAATTACGTCGAAAACTTTGACCGTCTTTTTCTCAGGAACGGTCGAGTATTTATGGGTAAGCCGACACGTGTCACATGTTCTCTTATTTTGACTGAGCGAAGTTTCCGGGAAACTCGCTTATGGCATTTGCCGTGTTTTCCTTGTAAGATCTCTTTGTCGACAGGAATTTAGAACCAAATTCTCGTTACTTTTTTTTTCTCTCCTTCATTAGCGGACGTTGATTGGCTGGTGGCGGTTACTGCTTATAATATGAGAGACGGATGCGTAGTATATGGTGCCTGCGAGGCCAGGACGGATGGCCCAGCAGACAGACGGGCCGGCGCCGAGAGGACAAACAGAGCAGAGCAGAGCGCCGCGCGGCGTGGCCAGATAAGGCGTACCTGCGAGCGGGGTGCTCTGTTTGGTCAGATCCCATTCCTCGGCTATCTGCTATCGCGGCGCTTCCCCCACCGCCACCCACAGCCGCGGAGGTGGCGCCACGCCTGACAGCGGCTACAGAAATAACAATTAAGACGCAGGCCCGCCCCTCTGCCTTATTAAAGAAGCAGTCAGGTAAGGGGACCTGCTCCGTGCCAGCACAGAGATGCAATCTGACTTCACCGCACAGCCGCTGCTCCTTCGTCACCTATTGTAAGGTACGAGCATAATAACTATGTGCACCTTACAAGGGAACCTCCCCATCGCACCACCCTCAGATTTAGTTATAAGTTGGCACAGTGGATAGGCCTTGAAGAACTGAACACAAATTAACCGAGAAAACAGGAAGAAATGGTGTGGAACTATGAAAAAATAAGCAAAATATACAAACTGAGTAGTCCATGTACAAGTTAGGCAACCCCAAGGCTAAGGTGAACTTAGAAGCGCCGTGGTCTCGTGGTTAGCGTGAGCTGCTGGGGAAAGAAAGGTCTTTGGTTCAAGCCTTCCCTCGGGTGAAAAATTTAATTTTTTATTTTCAGTTTATGTGACAAATTCTTATGTTTTCATCACGTTTTTGGGAGTGATTATCACATCCACAAGAAAACCTAAATCGAGCAAGGTAGAAGAATCCTTTTACCCGTACGCCAAGTGTACAAGTTAGGTGGGTCGACAACATATTCCTGTCATGTGACGCACATGCCGTCACCAGTGTCGTATAGAGTATATCAGACGTGTTTTCCTGTGGAGGAATCGGTTGACCTATGACCTTGCGACCAAATGTTTTCGATTCCCATTGGGGAGGCACGTCCTTTCGTCTACTAATCGCACGGGTTTGCGGTGCGGTCGCAAAACACAAACACTAAACTTATTACAGTGAACAGAGACGTCAATGAACGAACAGACAGATCATAACTTTGCGAAAATAAATATAGTAAACTTTTCACTCGAGGGAAGACTTGAACCAAGGACCTCTCAATCCGCATCTGCTCACGCTAACCACGGGACCACGGCGCTCCTGAACTCAGACTATCCTTGATGTTGCCTATCCTGCGCATGCACTACTCAGTTTGTATATTTTGCTTATTTTTTCATAGTTCCACACAACTTCTTCCCGTTTTCTCGATTGATATGTGTTCAGTTTTTCAAGGCCTATCCACTGTGCCAACTTATAACTAAATCTGAGGGGGGTGCGATGGGGAGGTTCCCTTGTTAGCAATGATTTTTCGCATCTAAGTCTAAACACACAATTTTTTTTCTAAAAAAAAAAAACCGCGTAAGAATAGCGCAGCGCAGCCAGCTGTAGAATATCGCTCCATAGTTTTTGGTCACTATCAAATAGGGCTGGTGGGAGAATTCGAGTTTATTAACAATCGCGGTGCCTCAAGGAAGCGTATTAGCACTGCTGTCCCTAGCAGACACAAACGATTTGTCACACGCACTTAGCCGCCGTCATACATTTTTAGCTGATAATGCTATTGTCTACACGACAGTGTCTTCACTTGGATGGTCATGAGAAAACGCACAGCGACTTTGACAGAATTTATTTCTGGTGAAATGAATGGCAGAGCTCTTTAGATGTGCACAACAGCAAATTACATCGAGGTGACGAAAGTCGTGGATTAGCGATAGTCTAAGTACATATAAATGCTGCGGTAGTATCGCGCACAGTGTATAAAAGGCCAGTGCAATGACGGAGCTCTCATTTGTACTGTAGTGTCGCGGAATAGTAAAGAGTTGGAAACGTGGAATATTGTCAAAGTTTCGTTGCCTATGCCGAGAGCCAGAGGCAGTAGGTTAGCCAAGAGGTAAGAGGATTGCACATTTATGGAATGTGTCGTCACGCAGGGGCAATGGCCTGGTTACACACAGCAGGCGAGAGAGAATTGCTTAGCACGCGGGTTTGTGTTAGACACAGACTTTCGTAGATTGTAAGACAGAGGTATAGCGTCAGCTGTACTGCATTTCACAACTTCGCATAAGTCTGCCGTAGCAACACGTAACTCTGTCGCAAGAACACCTAAGGGGTGAGTACGACAGATGAATCGGCAGTATAAATGGAACGAATGCGTTCATTACAAACGAGCATGACGTCAGGACGTCGCTCGTGCTTCCTTTAAATACGCCAGCTTTGATGGCAACAAGGCACTCTCAGTTAGACTTGCAGTTAGACGTGTACTGGGTCGCTGCGTAGCGCGTGATCGACATGTTAACCTGTATTAAGGAGATGTTGCAGTAAGGGCGGCCCATCCAGCAGCAGACGTGAGGGGACAGTACCAGCTCTGGTCCTCTCTGCTGCCACTGTCAATCATCAACCCAGGATTAGCAGACATAGCGGCAGACTCGCTCGCCGCCAATGCTGACCACATCAGTGAGCCGTCGTCGAGATCGTGCGGGACCTAGGCCCTGTGCATCCGCCGTCACAACCGGGTGAGCCGACGATGCTGGGGGACTGCAGCCCGTTCCGCCCGTCCACCGCGGACGAGCCACCAGGAGGAGCAGGGAAGAAGACGGGGTGGGATAGAGTACACTCCACACTACGAGAACGCCTCTCGTGCCGACAGCGCCGGGACTCCAACCCGGAACCCCATACGCGCAGCGGCCTGCTGTCCGCAGAGCAGTCCGTTAGAGCAGTGCGGCGAACTTTGGTGTTGTGGGCTATGGTAGCAGACGCCTTTGCTAACAGCACGACATCGCCTGCAGCACCTCTCCTGGGCTCGTGACCACAACGGTTGTACCGTAGACGACTGGCAATCCGTGGGCTCGTTAGATGAGTTCCGATTTCAATTAGTAAGAGACGATGGTAGGTTTCGAGTGAAGCGCAGACACCAAGAAGCCATAGAACCAAGCTGTGAACAAGACACTGTACAAGCTGGTAGACACACTACATCTACATGGATACTCAGCAAATTACATTTAAGTGCCTGGCAGAGGGTTCATCGAATCACCTTCACCGCCAGACACCACACTTACTAGGTGGTAGCCTTTAAATCTGCCGCGGTCCGTTAGTATACGTGGGACCTGCGTGTCGCCACTGTCAGTGATTGCAGACCGAGCGCCGCCACACAGCACGTCTAGTCAGACTCCCTAGCACTCGCCCCAGTTGTACAGCCGACTTTGCTAGCGATGGTTCACTGACAAAATACGCTCTCATTTGCCGAGACGATAGTTAGCATAGCCTTCAGCTACGTCATTTGCTACGACCTAGCAAGGCGCCATTACCAGTTACTATTGATATCATGAATCATGTACCGTCAAGACCGACGTTCACCATTAATGCATGAAAGTTAACTATTCCACCAGCTACGTCCGTTTTTTCTAAATTCTTATTTCCTTCTCCTGTTCCAGACCTCACGCCAGCCTGCGTGAGCTAAAGCGCGTGCCTTTCGGCTTCCTCAGGTAGCACGGTGTTGGCTCTCCTGCCAACCACAACACGTGGAAACCATTTTCAGCACACACTGTAACTGTGGTAGCATGGTACAGTCCGTATTGTACCGCAGTCTCTGTAACATTGTATCACCGAATGGGAACCATGCATTTCCGGACATAAGTTCATAATATATATTTTATCCTCTCATCGATCAATCCCTAGAGTTTGTACACAGTGGAAAAAATCACCCTTTGTAAATGGGGTATTATTATAGGTACGCTACAAATCGATTGTAAAGACACAGTTCTCAGCACTTTTGCCTCCGGCTGCGCTGCGTACTCGCCCTTCACTGTGTGTGCTTCAGGTCAAGCGAATAAAAAATAAACAGCAGGACGCTATCGTCCAGGCTGCCATTGTACAAAGAACCGATAAGTGGTCTGCCGTGTACGGCGGCGACCCCGGAAGAAAACGAGAGCGCTAGCGGCTGCCTCAGGCTATCATCGGGTAGTAGCAACTTGACCCATAATACTCCTACACTGATGAGAAAAGACATTACAACCATTGCTCACCGCGAGACTGAATACTGCCTGGACGGTACCTGACGCGGCACAGGCATCACACAAGCGTAGCAGAGACGAATGAGGCAATCACCCTTGAGCAGTTCGACTTGCTTCTATAAAATTCTTTTGCGATAGTTTGGCTGCGGCCACTATACCTTGGATAATTCGATTGCTCCCGTCAGAGAGTTTTTTGTGCAGCGACCGCGAAGCTACGAGGTGCATTCAAGTTCTAAGGCCTCCGATTTTTTTTCTCCGGACTGGAAAGAGATAGAAACATGCGCATTGTTTTAAAATGAGGCCGCGTTCACTGTCAATACGTCCCAGATATGGCAGCACCGTACGGCAGATGGAATTTTACCGCCAGCGGCGAGAATGAGAACTGGTTTAAATACTTAAAATGGCTACGTTTTCCTTACTTGAACAACGTGAAATCATTCGTTTTCTGAATTTGCGTGGTGTGAAACCAATTGAAATTCATCGACCGTTGAAGGAGACACGTGGTGATGGAGTTATGGATGTGTAGAAAGTGCGTTCGTGGGTGCGACAGTTTAATGAAGGCAGAACATCGTGTGACGACAAACCGAAACAACTTCAGGCTCGCACAAGCCGGTCTGACGACATGATCGACAAAGTGGAGGGAATTATTTTGGGGGATCGCCGAATGACTGTTGAACAGATGGCCTCCAGAGTTGGCATTTCTGTGGGTTCTGTGCACACAGTCCTGCATGACGACCTGAAAATGCGAAAAGTGTCATCCAGGTGGGTGCCACGAATGCTGACAGACGACCACATGGCTGCCCATGTGGCATGTTGCCAAGCAATGTTGACGCGCAACGACAGCATGAATGGGACTTTCTTTTCGTCGGTTGTGACAATGAATGAGACGTGGATGCCATTTTTCAACCCAGAAACAAAGCGCCAGTCAGCTCAATGGAAGCACACAGATTCACCGCCATCAAAAAAATTTCGGGTAACCGCCAGTGCTGAAAAAATGATGGTGTCCATGTTCTGGGACAGCGAGGGCGTAATCCTTACCCATTGCGTTCCAAAGGGCACTACGGTAACAGGTGCATCCTACGAAAATATTTTGAAGAACAAATTCCTTCCTGCACTGCAACAAAAACGTCCGGGAAGGCCTGCGCATGTGCTGTTTCACCAAGACAACGCACCCGCACATCGAGCTAACGTTACGCAACAGTTTCTTCGTGATAACAACTTTGAAGTGATTCCTCATGCTCCCTACTCACCTGACGTGGCTCCTAGTGACTTTTGGCTTTTTCCAACAATGAAAGACACTCTCCGTGGCCGCACATTCACCAGCCGTGCTGCTATTGCCTCAGCGATTTTCCAGTGGTCAAAACAGACTCCTAAAGAAACCTTCGCCGCTGCCATGGAATCATGGCGTCAGCGTTGTGAAAAATGTGTACGTCTGCAGGGCGATTACGTCGAGAAGTAACGCCAGTGTCATCGATTTCGGGTGAGTAGTTAATTAGAAAAAAAATCGCAGGCCTTAGAACTTTAATGCACGTCGTATTTTGGTTGGGGTTGGGTTGTTTTGGGGGAGGAGACAAGACAGCGAGGTCATCGGTCTCATCGGATTAAGGAAAGACGGGGAAGGAAGTCCTCCGTGTTCTTTCAAAGGAGCCATCCCGGCATTTACCTGGAGCGATTCAGGGAAATCACGGAAAACCTAAATCAGGATGGCCGGACCCGGGATTGAACCGTCATCCTCCCGAATGCGAGTCCAGTGTGCTAGCCACTGTTCGGTAGCTATTTGGGCTCGTACACGTTGCCGAGGGATTCTCTTCGAGAGCAGTGTCGAATGTTGTGTGGTGGCCCTCCGAAAATTGTAGCGTGACGCGGACTGCGACGACACCTAAGGTGGCCGTTAACTGAGTAGTGGCGTGGTCCAGCTTGCCGTTGCTAGAGGCATGTGTTTCTCGAAGGGCTCTGTTAGCATCCCGAAGAGCAGATGGGGACACTTGCAGCGGCTCTTGTGTTGTCTGTAATGAACTGGTGACGTGGTAGGCAATTTTTTTTTGGGGGGGGGGGGGGGAGAGAAGTCTTGTCAATTACTCTTATTCTTGCGTCCTGTCGCCACCGTATTAACTATAGCTGGTCTAGACAGCTAAACTATTTGCCGGTGGTTTCCTTCTGCCGAGACCACCAGAAAGTGGTGAGAATTTTTGTACTACCGACACTGCTCCCAAACACTGGTTACATCTGAAAGCCGAGTTTTGTTTATTCTCATGTCAACGTTTGAACAGTAATGTGACCTAAAGTTGGTCGAGCTTTGTTAACATTATAATGATAGCTATTGCTCTAACAAGTGTTTGTAAGTGCCATTCTTTATGTTCTAGTTATGGTGGCTGCTTTTGGTAACAAATCTATGTTTCAAGTATTTCTACCCAAGTAAAAGCCACCTTGATGACTGGTACTCTGTTAGAAACCCAGGAAGCAGCCATACGACAGTGGGTCTTGTACTTGGGTGTTATTAATTGGAACCGGAGCCAGGCTCTTACGTCATCTGGATTTAATCTGTCGTGTTGTAAGGTAGTTAATGTTTTCATTTGTTATGCTGTAAATGGTAATTATTACTTGGTGTTAGTTACAGGAAATCGCTATTTAATTGTATGCTGTCTACTGTTTTCTTGGAACTACCATTGTTTGTAATGAGATGCGTCAGCTTCTACAGTCCTTTAATTATTATTGCTCCTTTTAAAATCTGTTACTGCAGTTAACTTTCCTATAACGTCTTTACAAGTTTAATTATTTACACGGTAATTGCAAGATCATTCTTCTGCAATTGATTTACTTTTAAATTTGCGAAAGCAAAGCTAAGTTTTCAAATTAATGCTTTAAATTATATACTTATTATCTAAGTCTATGAAATTGATGTCCGTTTTGAAACGTTCCTTTGCTAAGCCATAGTTAGTGTGTGAAATTTGTAGTTTCAGTTTGTTTTGTTGTGGATCACCGTCACACTCCTAAACTTACTTTTTGTAGCAAGCTGTATCATAAATTGTATTTGAAGAACATAGCGTGAGTTATTTATCCTGTAAAAAGTTGAAACAAGCTTTTTAGGTTTTAGTACTGAAGTTTGAATTTCTGTGTACAAATTATTTAGAACAAAATGTGTAACGCAGTTTCGGCTCTGTACATTACCATTTCCTCCCCGCTCCTACCAGTACATCTACATCTGCCGTTACATCTACATCTACATGGATACTCCACAAATCACACTTAAGTGCTTGGCAGAGGATTTATTGAACCCCCTTCACAATAATTCTTTATTATTCTAATCTCGTACAGTGAGTGGGAAAAGCGAACAACTATATATTTTCGTACGACCTCTGATTTCCTTTATTTTATTATGATGATCCTTTCTCCCTTCGTAGGCAGGCGTCAACAAAATATTTTCACATTCGGAGGAGAAAGTTGGTGACTGACATTTCGTGAGAAGATCCCGCCGCGACGAAAAAGGCCTTTGTTTTAATGATGTCCACCCCAAAACCTGTATGATGTCGCTGACACTCTCTCCGTTATTTCGCGATAATACAAAATGTGATGGCATTCTTTGAACTTTCTTGATGGACTCCGTTAATCCTATCTGGTAAGGATTCTACACCGTTTTTTACCAAGTAAAAGAGATCTCTAATTCCATTTCTCAACATGAGAAAATTCAGCCATCCCTTTATGCTTGATGTCTTCCCCGACAACGATGACATCTACCAGCATCATAACTGTCAGTATCACAAGGACAGAGTCGCGCTGCAGTGGTTTGAGGAGTGTAATAGTGAAGTCATGGTGAGGTATTGGTCAACAAATTAGTGTGATCTGAACCCGATGGAATATACCTTGGAAGTTACTGGTGACAGGTCCGCGCCCGGAACTACGCGTATTCAGTTTTACGGGAACTATGTGACCTGTGTGTAGATACACTCCTGGAAATGGAAAAAAGAACACATTGACACCGGTGTGTCAGACCCACCATACTTGCTCCGGACACTGCGAGAGGGCTGTACAAGCAATGATCACACGCACGGCACAGCGGACACACCAGGAACCGCGGTGTTGGCCGTCGAATGGCGCTAGCTGCGCCGCATTTGTGCACCGCCGCCGTCAGTGTCAGCCAGTTTGCCGTGGCATACGGAGCTTCATCGCAGTCTTTAACACTGGTAGCATGCCGCGACAGCGTGGACGTGAACCGTATGTGCAGTTGACGGACTTTGAGCGAGGGCGTATAGTGGGCATGCGGGAGGCCGGGTGGACGTACCGCCGAATTGCTCAACACGTGGGGCGTGAGGTCTCCACAGTACATCGATGTTGTCGCCAGTGGTCGGCGGAAGGTGCACGTGCCCGTCGACCTGGGACCGGACCGCAGCGACGCACGGATGCACGCCAAGACCGTAGGATCCTACGCAGTGCCGTAGGGGACCGCACCGCCACATCCCAGCAAATTAGGGACACTGTTGCTCCTGGGGTATCGGCGAGGACCATTCGCAACCGGCTCCATGAAGCTGGGCTACGGTCCCGCACACCGTTAGGCCGTCTTCCGCTCACGCCCCAACATCGTGCAGCCCGCCTCCAGTGGTATCGCGACAGGCGTGAATGGAGGGACGAATGGAGACGTGTCGTCTTCAGCTTGAGAGTCGCTTCTGCCTTGGTGCCAATGATGGTCGTATGCGTGTTTGGCGCCGTGCAGGTGAGCGCCACAATCAGGACTGCATACGACCCAGGCACACAGGGCCAACACCCGGCATCATGGTGTGGGGAGCGATCTCCTACACTGGCCGTACACCACTGGTGATCGTCGAGGGGACACTGAATAGTGCACGGTACATCCAAACCGTCATCGAACCCATCGTTCTACCATTCCTAGACCGGCAAGGGAACTTGCTGTTCCAACACGACAATGCACGTCCGCATGTATCCCGTGCCACCCAACGTGCTCTAGAAGGTGTAAGTCAACTACCCTGGCCAGCAAGATCTCCGGATCTGTCCCCCATTGAGCATGTTTGGGACTGGATGAAGCGTCGTCTCACGCGGTCTGCACATCCAGCACGAACGCTGGTCCAACTGAGGCGCCAGGTGGAAATGGCATGGCAAGCCGTTCCACAGGACTACATCCAGCATCTCTACGATCGTCTCCATGGGAGAATAGCAGCCTGCATTGCTGCGAAAGGTGGATATACGATGTACTAGTGCCGACATTGTGCATGCTCTGTTGCCTGTGTCTATGTGCCTGTGGTTCTGTCAGTGTGATCATGTGATGTATCTGACCCCAGGAATGTGTCAATAAAGTTTCCCCTTCCTGGGACAATGAATTCACGGTGTTTTTATTTCAATTTCCAGGAGTGTATATGATGTCGTTTACCACCAGGAACTTACCAAGGATTTATCTAATCTTTGCCACACTTAAACACTGCTGTAATACGTTTCATAGGTGGACCAACAAGCCTTTAGGAAGAAGATCATAATGATTTGGCTCATCAATGTGAGTTAAAAAATTGTTCATATGGCTCTGAGCACTACGGGACTCAGCATCTAAGGTCATCAGTCCCCTAGAACGTAGAACTACTTAAACCTAACTAACCTAAGGACATCACACACCACCATGCCCGAGGCAGGTTTCGAAACTGCGACCGAAGCGGTCTCGGGGTTCCGGAAGAAGCGCCTAGAACCGCTCGGCCACAGCGGCCGGCAATGTGCTTTATAGAGTACGTAGCTTATAGCTTAACCAAACAGCAGTCATTCTTTGAAATATTTTGGAGACTTGTACAGAGGGCTGTAGTACTTAGTGGTCTCCCGCCGGAGGTTATAGTCCTCCCTCGGGCAATGATGTGTGTGTTGTTCATAGCATAAGTTAGTTTAAGTAGTGTGTAAGTCTAGGGACCGATGACCTCAGCCCATAGGAATTCACACAAATTTGAACATTTATTCAGTGGTACAGGCACAGATGCATCGTATTAGCTAATCAACTCGAGCTTATGTCGATGATGTACCCTGTGAGTCGAAAGAGTTTCGTGAATGGATTAACAAAAAATAGAGGAAACGTAAGATGGTGGTTTTAACGCTTCATATGTTCTACGTGATCTCCCACTACTTGAGTACAACGCGCAGAACGTTCATACAACCACGTAAAGCTTCCATGAAAGTCCTTCTTTGGGATGTTTTTTCACTAGTGTACATTCGAACATTCTTCGGTCTTGGTAAAGCATAAGAGAACCATTCTGCTATTTGTCGTTTTGTGTTAGGTTCGTATTCAAATGGTTCAAATGGCTCTGAGCACTATGGGACTTAACATCTATGGTTATCAGTCCCCTAGAACTTAGAACTACTTAAACCTAACTAACCTAAGGACATCACACACATCCATGCCCGAGGCAGGATTTGAACCTGCGACCGTAGCAGTCGCGCGGCTCCGGACTGAGCGCCTAGAACCGCTAGACCACCGCGGCCGGCTAGGTTCGTATTGTTAACACTAATTCTTGTCTCCTGTGACGATTTTTTCCCGGAGGAACTGCCCATGTTTCTCCAATTCGTGGCAGGCATCCATGCGTCCATTTTGTCCTGGAGTCAAGATTTGATAGACAAATGTCGCACACAGTTTTTTGTTCTTTAAAGCATTCTGGAGAACGTCTTGAAAACTTTATTTAGAGATGTCCAGTTGGTTGTTTGATTCCGATTTGTGGACAATAACGCTGACACACTGCGACCGCACGCCCGCTGCTTGGCGCTGTCTGCTCACAACTGACTCGTCGATCGCACATCGTTTGTTTACATTTGTTAGTCCAAGCTGCCACCATAGTTACTAATACGTCGACTCACATGCAGGATGTCTCAGAAATGTTGCGACAAACTTCGAGCGGTTGTAGAGTGTGTCTTGATGAACAAATAGAGGTTAGGAACCCGTGGCAGGAAACGTCATCCAGCGACGCTTCGAAGTGCCGAAATTATAAGCACCAGTCCCAGCCACTACGACACCGCTTCGGCAGCAAACATGACTTTGTACGTTGACGGGCCGTAGGCGGGACATCTCGTAAGTTTATTTTTCAGTGATCACGGCTGATGGCCACGATCGCCTGAGGAGAAGATGGAGCTAGCTGAGGTGTAGAAGGGGCTTGTCTCCTATCAATGCGATGCTCTGTTGCCTCGGTGGATGAAAGTTTCAGATGCAATTTTCCATCCGCTCTTTTTCTCCTGGAACCCTGTAAGATTTCCAGTGTTTTTTGGTATACAGGCGAGAAATAAACTGCTTTTGGAAACCTGTGTCCAAAACTGTTATCCGGCTGGCAAAAAGACCCTCACATTCATAGGAGACAAGGCGTGTCTAGGCAGCAGCTAACTCCGTCTTCTCCACTGGCGATCGTGACAATCAGTCGCGATCACCGGATAATAAATATTGCCGCCAATGGTCAGTCAGCATACGAAGTAACTTTTGTTGCTGAAGGGGTGGCAGACGCCGGAGCCCGTAAATTCGACGCTCTATAGCGTCGTTGGAAGACATGTTGAGACACGGGCTCTCTTCCTCGATTTGTACCTCAAGACGCTCTCTACAATTCATCGAAGTTTATAGCAACTTTCCTGGGACAGCCTACGTAACAGTCGATCAAAACGTTTCCGCTTGAGGACGTTGATGCAGCGTATATGCAATGTAGCGTGACTCCGATGCGTGTATTTAAGCACCGAGATGTAGGTAACGGATTACCCGCCGGGGTAGCCGAGAGCGCTAACGCGCTGCTTCCTGGACTCGGGTTGGCGCGCCGGCCCCGAATCGAATCCACCCAGCGGATTAACGACGATGGCCGGTGTGCCGGCCAGCCTGGATGTGGTTTTTAGGCGGTTTTCCATATCCGACTAGGTGAATACCGGGCTGGTCCCGACGTCCCGCCTCAGTTACACGACTCGCAGACATTTGAAACACATTCACACTATTTCACGATTTACACTAGACGCAGAAAGCTGGGGTACACAACTACCGTCCTGGGGGGGGGGGGGGTGGCGGCACCCTGCCAACCCTGCGCACAATGCGGGATTAAGGCAGTAGCGAAAGAAGATGTAGGCAACAGATTAGTGTGGTATTCGTCTCCTCCCAACGTGCGTGCGGTAAATGCCTCCAAATGTGTCCAAGCATGGCCAAGGTGCTTTTAGTCTTTTCTTGGCTACCGAAGGACAACCACCGGTACAAATCCATCGGATAATGAAGAATGTGTATGGTGCAACATGTCTCTGAAAAACCATCGTTGTGGAATGATGCGCCAAGTTTCGTGCTTCAGCTTCATGATAACACATGCCCACAGATCGTAAATATCGTTACGCCAACTCAATTGGGAGACACTCGACCATCCTATCTATGTTCCTGAACTCGTCCCATGCATTTATCACGCCATTGGTCCATTAAAAAAAGGCCCTGAAGGGTCGAAGATTGCTGTCGGACGAGGATGTGCAGCATGCAGTAATGGAGTTCCGCAAGTGGCAGGACACGGCGTTTTCCCAAACGAGTATCTTCAACATGGTGGATAGTTGCGATGTTTGCCTCAATGCTCAGGGCGATTTTGACCGATTGGCACATCGATTCTTCCGGCCTTCGAACAGAAACTCCTTGATCGCTTCTTATACTGGAATAAAATTAGTCTCGGAACTTCGGTCGGAAGGTGTGTGTAGGGCTAATATAGAGGTATGATAGATAGACAGATATTCAGCGATCACAGGCCCTGCAGACCACGCGCTGCTTCCACGAACTGCCTCTGTTCCTTCCTGTTTTGTGCCCGGTTCCTCCAGGTGTCTTCAATTCCCAGGGCTGCTAGGTCCTTCGCCAGGTCGTCCATCCAGCGCGGCCTCGGTCATCCAATGGGGCGTTTGGTGTTTGGTTTCCCCGTTAGTGCCATCTTCGCCCG
Source organism: Schistocerca piceifrons (assembly GCF_021461385.2). Classification (NCBI taxonomy): domain Eukaryota; kingdom Metazoa; phylum Arthropoda; class Insecta; order Orthoptera; family Acrididae; genus Schistocerca; species Schistocerca piceifrons. The sequence continues at coordinate 285,258,941 of NC_060142.1, read as the reverse complement.
TCTTCCATCTGCCATACGAGCTGCGTAGTACTTGGAAACCAAGTGTCAGATATCACATCTATCAATTTTCATGCCCCAAAAGAGGATAAAAGAGATGAGGAAAAGGAAGAGTTCTATGACCAACTAGAACAAACAATTGAGAGCACACCAACTAGAAATATCAGAATAGTGCTGGGAGATTTTAATGGAAAAAGCAGGAAAAGAAGAATTCTACATACCAACCATAGGACCACAGTTTGCATGATGAGACCAATGAGAATGGCCAGAGGACGATCAATTTAGCTATCTCAGAGAACCTGAGAATAAGTTCGATTTACTTCGAACACAAGAGAATACATAAGGGGACATGGTGTTCACCATATTCAAGAACCACCAACCAGATAGATCACATCTTGGTGGACCAGCGCTATAACCAAAGCGTCATGGACGTCAGTTGTGTAGAGGAGCCGACTGTGCGTCAGACCACTTCCCCATTGTGTGCAGGCTTAAGCTCATGTTCACCTACATGCATAAGAAGGGGGGCATCATAACCTGCTTTGATTGTTGAGAAACTACGAGAGAGTGCCATTAAAGAACAATATGCTATAGAAATCAAAAACCATTTTGAGGTCCTAGAAAGGATATAAAATGTAGACTGGCAATGGCAAGGAAAGCGTTTCTGAAGAAGAGAAATTTGTTAACATCGCGTATAGATTTAAGTGTCAGGAAGTCGTTTCTGAAAGTATTTGTATGGAGTGTAGCCATGTTTGGAAGTGAAATAATGGCCGATAAATCGTTTGGACAAGAAGAGAATAGAAGCTTTCGAAATGTGGTGCTAGAGAAGAAAGCTGAAGATTAGATGGGTAGATCACATAACTAACGAGGAGATATTGAATAGAATTGGGGAGAAGAGGAGTTTGTGGCACAACTTGACTAGAAGAAGGGATGAGTTGGTAGGACATGTTCTGAGGCATCAAGGGATCACCAATTTAGTATTGGAGGGTAACGTGGAGGGTAAAAAATCGTAGAGGGAGACCAAGAGATGAATACACTAAGCAGATTCAGAAGGATGTAGGTTGCAGTAGGTACCGGGAGATGAAGAAGGTTGACAGGATAGAGTAGCATGGAGAGCTGCATCAGATCAGTCTCTGGACTGAAGACCACAACAACAGGAACAACAAAAACAACAACAACAACAGACCCTGGAACCAAGAGAGAACGTGGAGGAAAGGTGGAAAGAAATGATGTCCACGGTACTAAGTGTAGCGGAGGATATATTGGGAAGAAAGAAGATAATGAAGAATAGGAAATGATTCAACGAGACATGTTACTGTTTACGTATTCCCTGTATAGATTCCAATCGATTTTTTGATAGTGCGATAATTTTTTGACTTCGTCGTATTCCAACGTAGCTCTTGGTGTTAACTCAGTGCTGGAAAACGGTGTTATTAAAGAATACTTTTAAAGGCAGCTTAGAACGTTACACGATGTCGTTTGAATAGGTTACCAAAGTTGTGGAGCACAACGAACAGATGTTTTTCCAAAATGTAGTAATTTCTTATACACCATATCTAAAATTATTGGTTAGTAACTTTTCCTGAGTCGTTTCCGAGCCTTGGTAACTGATCTGAATCGACTGTCCTCCAGTGTCCCTGTAAAATCCGTGTTATCATCCATAATACATGCTGCAAATGTACATTGTGCGAGAGGCGAAGAGACCGTTCTCGCGCTCCCCTTAACTTCAACACTATTGCCTTGAGTTTCATCTCCCTCCTAAAGTATAACGCGAACACGTTTGCGTTTACCGTCAAGAGCCAGGGCTCGTTCTCCAAGGCAGCAGAGGAAAAGCGAACCAAAAAGTAGCCCCTTCCACATGATTTCCGCGATACGCATTCGCGGCCGCCGACAAGTTCCGCAGCTGTTTCCGAAGCAAATCAAAAGCGTCGGTAATGAAGCTATTAATATTTCGTGCACGGCCGTGCATGTTAATCACAGCTATCGTTACACTTAATCAGCGGCCGCAACGACGTGCGTAATAATAATGAACTAATTAGTTAGACGCGTAATCTAATAACGTGGCCAGAGGAGCGTGTGCCGGCGCAAATAACGGACGGAACTCGTTAATTCCCTCACCCGTGAACACGCAGCCGCCGGCAGCCAAATTACAGTCGCACAAAGGATGCCGACAGGAGATGGACGCGTGTCGGCTGCAACATTACCTTTCGCTCTCACGGCCCACGCGTCGGTAACGCAAAGCGATCATCTGGAAGAAACGTTACACCGCATCACACCACGTCACCACACATCACGTCACATCACTGGTAGTTTTGCTGCTACAGTAAGGAGCCAAAAATTTACGGACTCTATTGTTGCAGAAGTTCGGCAGTAGCACAGAGAGGGCATTGCAGGGTACATGATGTACTGTACTAATACCTATAGCTAATCTAACGAGTTTATTATAATAATGTTTTTGTTTAATATAAAATACCGGGTGATCAAAATGTCGGTATAATTTGAAAACTTAATAAACCACGGAATAATGTAGATAGAGAGGTAAAAATTGACACATGCTTGGAATGACATGGGGTTTTAGTAGCACAAAAAAAAAAGTTCACAACATGTCCGACAGATGGCGCTGGACAGCAAAACGTCAGTAACTGCTACCGTGATGGGTGAGAGGTACGCCGATATGTTACAGAATCGCATCATCCCCAGCCTGGCTGATACGATGTTTATGCAGGATGGCGCTCCACCCCATATTGCTAGACGCGTGAAAGATCTCTTGCGCGCGTCGTTTGGTGATGATCGTGTACTCAGCCGCCACTTTCGTCATGTTTGGCCTCCCAGGTCCCCAGACCTCAGCCCGTGCGATTATTGGCTTTGGGGTTACCTGAAGTCGCAAGTGTATCGTGATCGACTGACATCTCTAGGGATGCTGAAAGACAACATCCGACGCCAATGTCTCACCATAACTCCGGACATGCTTTACAGTGCTGTTCACAACATTATTCCTCGACTACAGCTATTTTTGAGGAATGATGGTCGACATATTGAGCATTTCCTGTAAAGAAAGTCATATTTGCTTTGTCTTACTTTGTTATGCTGATTATTTTATTCTGATCAGACGAAGCGCCATCTGTCGGACATTTTTGAACTTTTGTATTTTTTTGGTTCTAATAAAACCCCACGTCATTCCAAGCATGTGTGTCAATTTGTACCTCTCTATCTACATTATTCCGTGATTTATTCAGTTTTCAAATTTATACTGACTTTTTGATCACCTGGTACAATGCATATATGCGGACTGAAGTGAAAAATGAAAGTATATACCAATGCCGGATTTTGAACTCGGGTTCCTGCTCGCCAGGCAGGTGCGCCAACCACTGCACCTTCCTGGTACAGCGGCTTTGCACAATTGCACGGGCTACACCAGCACGTCTCCCTCCTCAGTCTATATCTCCGTTCACGCCTCAACCCACTTCGTATGCCCCCTAAATTCGAACAGCATTGCAGACGCTCTCCAGCTGTACTGGAATAGCACCTCAGCATCGAACGAAATGGGGGTCCTGCCAGAAACCTAGGCACAAGCGCTTTAATCAAATGAAACTACAATGGTGTCCAAAATTAAAGCAACAAACCGCTAATTTCCCGTCCTGTGTCCAATTCACGATATAATCATACTAACTGTCAACAGATGATCGTATGGTCGTGTTCTGCACGGAAGACGGCATTTCGATCGAAGGAAAACCGTGACGTCAGGGCACCTATCAAACGCAATAGTGTTTGGTAGGCCCACATCCACAATTGCTGCGTACACAGTCAGACAGTGCAGTACGGAACAGAGAAGACGCCCGCCGGCCGCGGTGGTCTCGCGGTTCTAGGCGCTCAGTCCGGGGCCGCGCAACTGCTACGGTCGCAGGTTCGAATCCTGCCTCGGGCATGGATGTGTGTGATGTCCTTAGGTTAGTTAGGTTTAAGTAGTTCTAAGTTCTAGGGGACTGATGACGACAGATGTTAAGTCCCATAGTGCTCAGAGCCGGAGAAGACGCCCACCACACTCTCTGCGGTGAAGGGCATAGGAAGAATGGAAGCAGGAGAGTCGCAAATTCATGTGGCTCGATGGCTTAACGTGAACCGTTCTGTTGTTTCTCGGATATGGCGACCGTTTATAGAGACCGAAACTGTATAACGATGACCAGGGCAGGGTCGACCACGTGTGACATCAGGGAGGACCGTTATGTGACTAATAATATAATGTCGAGCGACGAGGGCCTCCCGTCGGGTAGACCGCTCGCCTGGTGCAAGTCTTTCGCTTTGACGTCACTTCGGCGACTTGCACGTCGATGGGAATGAAATGATGATGATTAGGACAACACAACACCCAGTCGCTGAGCGGAGAAAATCTCCGACTCAACCGGGGATAGAACCTGGGCCCTTAGGATTGACAGTCTGTCGCGCTGACCACTTTTTTTTTTCCTCTCATTTTGTTCGCTTTCGTTCGTTGCATCTGCTCGGGGCAGACGTCGTAAGACATCCGTTTAAGTTCGTTGTTAATCGATTAACTCAGTTTTTTTTATTACAGAGGGCTGCTAACGCTCTGACCGAACACGCTGAGCTACCGTGCCGGCAAATATTCGTCAGAAGTGGGAAACCACTCAGCTACCGGGGGCGGACGTTATGTGGCTGTAAGGGCACGACGGTACCGGCTTAGTACCTCGCAGCAACTGCATCTGTCCTCGCAGCATCCACTGGACGAGCTGTAGCGAGGCAAACGGTGTACAGAAGGCTTCGACAGAGTGGCCTTTATTGTCGGAGACCTGCTCTAAGTGTCCCTCGGACGCGTTTTCGCAAAAGGGAACGTCTAGAGCGCAGTCTTCAACATGCCACCTGGTCGAACACTGGGCCAATGCTCTTTTCACAGATGAGTAGCGATTTGGTGTGGGGAGTGGTTCTCGACGGATTAGCATCTGAATGGAATATGCAACACAAAATCTAGAGACCCGAACATTGTGGAAAGAGACCGATATCGAGGAGGATCGCTAATGGTGTCGGCAGGGAACACCTCTTCATGAAATTGTACGGGTGAATCGGAAAGGTTTAACTGCTGACGTATCATGACCAGGTCTTGGGGCCTCATGTACGGTTGTTGCTAGGTGCTGTGGGTCCATACTTCGTACTGATGAATAATAATGCTCGACCTCATTGCACGGGATTAAGCATTTCAGAGTTTTCTTTGGTACCCTCAATTTCAGTTCCTGTCTCATTCACTAGGGACTGGACACTAACTTTGGTGCCACTAACAGCCTGTAAATACAACCAGAATTTATTTGGATTTTGTGAATTGCCATTTCACAATATTCTGCTACGGTAGTCACTGAAGGCGTTACACATTGCTTTCTTGGCAGCCAAACGCGTTTCATTCATCATATCTCTACCTGTAGCCCCACGGTTTGTTTTACACCTATTATTCAGTAATCTCATTTCTTTGAAGGTTTATTTGCAATGATTGTATACCATGGAGGTTCCCTCTCATTATGAACTATTCTACTGCGTACGTATATATCTAGTGCATGAACAACTTGTCTTTTAAACTTGAGCCAGAGCTCCTCCAGATGCTCCTACCTGTGTTGAAAGTTTAAAGTTCCTCAATGAAATTTTTAGTCTGCACCGTTCCTACCTTGCAACCATCACAGAAGCTCTCCTCTGAAACTTGCTGAATTAGCACTCTTGGAAGAAAGGATAATGCGGAGACATGGCTTAGCCACAGCCTGGGGGATGTTTCCAATATGAGATTTTCACTCTGCAGCGGAGTGTGCGCTGATATGAAACTTCGTGGCAGATTAAAACTGTGTGCAGGACAGAGGATGGAACTCGGGACGTTTGCCTTTCGCGGGCAAGTGCTCTACTAACTGAGCTATCCGAGCACGACTCACGCCCCGTCCTCACAGCTTTCCTTCCACCAGTGCCTCGTCTCCAACTCTCCTTGGATAGTTCAGTTGGTAGAGCACTTGCTCGCGAAAGACAAAAGTCCAGGGTTCAAGTCTCGATCCGGCTCACAGTTTTAATCTGCCAAGAAGATTCAAGTTCCTCATTGACATGTGACATTAATCAATTTTTATCTAGTTTACTGAACGTGTATGTATTTCTGCTTGTTTTACTGGTCCTTCGCACTTTGGTAATCGTTGTTGCATCATGGTCACTGATACCAGTTTCGATGTGGACATCCTCAAAGATGCCAGGTCTATTTGTTCCGTAGTGCAGGTACCTCTGGCGGCAGTGCATTCCTATGTTCTCGCGACCAAACTATCTTGAATATACCGAATGGCATCCTGCAATGGACTGTCTCAAGCACCTTGCGCGTTCTATTATAATATGGCAGTGGTTCTTGCAGACGGCACTTACTAGGAACACTGAAGACAACACTGTACCATCCCATTCTCCAGCTTAATCATTCACGATACCAGACACCGTGCCCAGCGGTGTTGTGTTGTCAATGGTATCCTGGCGAGAAGCACACTTGATCCTGGATGATATTCGATCGGCCACTATTGGCCTGCTGTCATCACAATGCCTCGATTTTAATGTGTTTATGTACTGCACGGAACCTAGTCTACTGTTATGAGAATGTTCCACAGGCCACTGATACTTTATGCTGAACGTGTGCAGCGATCTGTCGATACGTCCACTCAGCTTCCCGGAGGCCCATTTTGTGATACGTTTAAACAATACGAGGTGCATTCAAGTTCTAAGGCCTCCGATTTTTTTTTCTCCAGACTGGAAAGAGATAGAAACATGCGCATTGTTTTACAATGAGGCCGCGTTCATTTCAATACGTCCCAGAGATGGCAGCACCGTACGGCAGATGGAATTTTACCGCCAGCGGCGAGAATGAGAACTGTTTTAAATACTTAAAATGGCGACGCTTTCGTTACTTGAACAGCGTGCAATCATTCGTTTTCTGAATTTGCGTGGTGTGAAACCAATTGAAATTCTTCGACAGTTGAAGGAGACATGTGCTCATGGAGTTATGGATGTGTAGAAAGTGCGTTCATGGGTGCGACAGTTTAATGAAGGCAGAACATTGTGTGACAACAAACCGAAACAACCTCGGGCTCACACAAGCCGGTCTGACGACATGATCGACAAAGTGGAGAGAATTGTTTTGGGGGATCGCCGAATGACTGTTGAACAGATCGCCTCCAGAGTTGGCATTTCTGTGGGTTCTGTGCACACAATCCTGCATGACGACCTGAAAATGCGAAAAGTATCATTCCAGGTGGGTGCCACGAATGCTGACGGACGACCACATGGCTGCCCATGTGGCATGTTGCCAAGCAATGTTGACGCGCAACGACAGCATGAATGGGACTTTCTCTTCGTCGGTTGTGACAATGGATGACACGTGGATGCCATTTTTCAAACCAGAAACAAAGCGCCAGTCAGCTCAATGGAAGCACACAGATTCACCGCCACCAAAAAATTTCGGGTAACCGCCAGTGCTGAAAAAATGATGGTATCCATGTTCTGGGACAGCGAGGGCGTAATCCTTACCCATTGCGTTCCAAAGGGCACTACAGTAACAGTTGCGTTCTACGAAAATGTTTTGAAGAATAAATTCCTTCCTGCACTGCAACAAAAACGTCTGGGAAGGCCTGCGCGTGTGCTGTTTCACCGAGACAATGCACCCGCACATCGAGCTAACGTTACGCAACAGTTTCTTCGTGATAACAACTTTGAAGTGATTCCTCATGCTCCCTACTCACCTGACCTGGCTCCTAGTGACTTTTGGCTTTTTCCAACAATGAAAGACACTCTCCGTGGCCGCACATTCACCAGCCGTGCTGATATTGCCTCAGCGATTTTCCAGTGGTCAAAACAGACTCCTAAAGAAGCCTTCGCCACTGCCATGGAATCATGGCGTCAGCGTTGTGAAAAATGTGTACGTCTGCAGGGCGATTACGTCGAGAAGTAACGCCAGTTTCATCGATTTCGGGTGAGTAGTTAATTAGAAAAAAAATTCGGAGGCCTTAGAACTTGAATGCACCTCGTACTCATCGCCAGGGCATGGTTGTTCCCTAGAATCAATGTTGTTCACCACTAAACTCAGCACAATTACTACCTGCAGAGGCAAAACAAAGGGTGCGTAAACAGGCTCCAGTGCCCCATCTGATAATCAATGGCCGTTACAAATGATTCTCTAATATTACACCCCCTCAGTATATACGTATAATACGCTGGTGCCACTGATCACAGTTCCTGAAAGTGTTGCATTTTATTGTGGCAGTGTATATCGTTGTCGAAAATAAACCATGTGAAAGCGTTTTATGAAAAATGACTAATCTTCTGCGAATGATGGCTGCTACGTTATACAAACAGGGCTATTTTAGTTGTGGCAATTTTAATTAACGGGTGAGATGCAAAAGAAAATTAAATTTGAAAAATGTTGAAACTTAGTGAGCATTTCGTTTTATAATTCTCCGATGACAAGTATTTACGAAAGAAACATTAGTACTTCAAGGACGTCAAAGAGCTTTCAACTGTGTGTTAATGAAACCTACTAACTCCGATTACCTGGGAAGTAGTTCTATGGAATATTAATGTCGGAAAATATTAATTCCAAGAATCAATGCTAATACAGAAACAAGTGATTCTACGATTTTGTTGAGTGCATATTTAAACAGCCTCATTGGTTGTCTGTGCGACAGATGAAACCTGTAACTGAATTTTACAATTTCTGAAAGTAGCTATAGAAAATAATTTTCCTTTCTTTGCAATATTGTTTCTGAATCGAGGCGAACCTGCAGAAATTCACAGGACTCAGGATATATAATCATATTTTATCAAATATAAAAGACGAAATAGTTGTAACAGGACAGCATACGGCTGAAACATCGTAAAATAAATTCTTTATCGACGTTTCATGTTCAACAACAAAAAGTGTGTGAAATTTTATGATACTCAACTGCTTAGGTCATCAGTCCCGAAGCTTACACACTACTTAACCTAAATTATCGTAAGGACAAGCACACACACCCATGCCCGAGGGAGGACTCGAACCTCCGCCGGGACCAGCCGCGCAGTCCATGACTGCGAACGGCTGAAAGCAAGGGGAAACTACGGCCGTAATTTTTCCCGAGGGCATGCAGCTTTACTGTGTGATTAAATGATGGCGTCCTCGTGGGTAAAATATTCCGGAGGTAAAATAGTCCCCCATTCGGATCTCCGGGCGGGGACTACTCAAGAGGATGTCGTTATCAGGAGAAAGAAAACTGGCGTTCTACGGATCGGAGCGTGGAATGTCAGACCACTTAATCGGGCAGGAAGGTTAGAAAATTTAAAAAGGGAAATGGATAGGTTAAAGTTAGATATAGTGGGAATTAGTGAAGTTCGGTGGCAGGAGGAACAAGACTTCTGGTCAGGTGACTACAGGGTTATAAACACAAAATCAAATAGGGGTAATGCAGGAGTAGCTTTAATAATGAATAGGAAAATAGGAATGCGGGTAAGCTATTACAAACAGCATAGTGAAGGCATTATTATGGCCAAGATAGATACGAAGCCCACACCTACTATGGAGTAATACAAGTTTATATGCCAACTAGCTCTGCAGATGACGAAGAAATTGAAGAAATGTATGATGAGATAAAAGAAATTATACATATAGTGAAGGGTGACGAAAATTTAATAGTCATGGGTGACTGGAATTCGAGAGAAGGAAAAGGGAGAGAAGGAAACATAGTGGGAGAATATGGTCTGGCGGAGAGAAATGAAAGAGGAAGCCGTCTGGTAGAATTTTGCACAGAGCATAACTTAATCATAGCTAACACTTGGTTTAAGAATCATGAAAGAAGATTGTATACATGGAAGAACCCTGGAGATACTAAAAGGCAGCAGATAGATTATATAATGTTAAGACAGAGATTTAGGAACCAGGTTTTAAATTGTAAGACATTTCCAGGGGCAGATGTGGACTCTGACCGCAATCTATTGGTTATGACCTGTAGATTAAAACTGAAGAAACTGCAAAAAGGTGGGAACTTAAGGAGATGGGACCTGGATAAACTGAAAGAACCTGAGGTTGTACAGAGTTTCAGGGAGAGCATAAGGGAACAATTGACAGGAATGGGGGAAAGAAATACAGTAGAAGAAGAATGAGTAGCTTTGAGGGATGAAGTAGTGAAGGCAGCAGATGATCAAATAGGTAAAAAGACGAGGGCTAGTAGAAATCCTTGGGTAACAGAAGAAATATTGAATTTAATTGATGAAAGGAGAAAATATAAAAACGCAGTAAATGAAGCAGGCAAAAAGGAATACAAACGTCTCAAAAATGAGATCGACAGGAAGTCCAAAATGGCTAAGCTGGGATGGCTGGAGGACAAATGCAAGGATTTAGAGGCTTATCTCACTAGGGGTAAGATAGATACTGCCTACAGGAAAATTAAAGAGACCTTTGGAGAAAAGAGAGCCACTTGTATGAATATCAAGAGCTCAGATGGAAACCCAGTTCTAAGCAAAGAAGGGAAAGCAGAAAGGTGGAAGGAGTATATAGAGGGTCTATACAAGGGCGATGTACTTGAGGGCAACGTTATAGAAATGGAAGAGGATGTAGATGAAGACGAAATGGGAGATATCATTCTGCGTGAAGAGTTTGATAGAGCACTGAAAGACCTAAGTCGAAACAAGGCCCCGGGAGTAGACAACATTCCATTGGAACTACCGACGACCTTGGGAGAGCCAGTCCTGACAAAACTCTACCATCTGGTGAGCAAGATGTATGAAACAGGCGAAATACCCTCAGACTTCAAGAAGAATATAATAATTCCAATCCCAAAGAAAGCAGGTGTTGACAGATGTGAAAATTACCGAACAGTCAGTTTAATAAGCCACAGCTGCAAAATACTAACACGAATTCTTTACAGACGAATGGATAAACTAGTAGAAGCCAACCTCGGGGAAGATCAGTTTCGATTCCGTAGAAATACTGGAACACGTGAGGCAATACTGACCTTACGACTTATTTTAGAAGAAAGATTAAGGAAAGGCAAACCTACGTTTCTAGCATTTGTAGACTTAGAGAAAGCTTTTGACAATGTTGACTGGAACACTCTCTTTCAAATTCTGAAGGTGGCAGGGGTAAAATACAGGGAGCGAAAGGCTATTTACAATTTGTACAGAAACCAGATGGCAGTTATAAGAGTCCAGGGACATGAAAGGGAAGGGAGAAAGACAGGGTTGTAGCCTCTCCCCGATGTTATTCAATCTGTATATTGAGCAAGCAGTAAAGAAAACAAAACAAAAATTCGGAGTAGGTATTAAAATCCATGGAGAAGAAATAAAAACTTTGAGGTTCGCCGATGACATTGTAATTCTGTCAGAGACAGCGAAGGACTTGGAAGAGCAGTTGAACGGAATGGATAGCGTCTTGAAAGGAGGATATAAGATGAACATCAACAAAAGCAAAACGAGGATAATGGAATGTAGTCGAATTAAGTCGGGTGATGCTGAGGAAATTAGATTAGGAAATGAGACAAAGTAGTAAAGGAGTTTTGCTATTTGGGGAGCAAAATAACTGATGATGGTCGAAGTAGAGAGGATGTAAAATGTAGACTGGCAATGGCAAGGAAAGCGTCTCTGAAGAAGAGAAATTTGTTAACATCGAGTATAGATTTAAGTGTCAGGAAGTCATTTCTGAAAGTATTTGTATGGAGTGTAGCCATGTATGGAAGTGAAACATGGACGATAAATAGTTTAGACAAGAAGAGAATAGAAGCTTTCGAAATGTGGTGCTACAGAAGAATGCTGAAGATTAGATGGGTAGATCACATAACTAATGAGGAAGTATTGAATAGGATTGGGGAGAAGAGAAGTTTGTGGCACAACTTGACCAGAAGAAGGGATCGGTTGGTAGGACATCTGAGGCATCAAGGGATCACTAATTTAGTATTGGAAGGCAGCGTGGAGGGTAAAAATCGTAGAGGGAGACCAAGAGATGAATACAGTAAGCAGATTCAGAAGGATGTAGGTTGCAGTAGGTACTGGGAGATGTTGAAGCTTGCACAGGATAGAGTAGCATGGAGAGCTGCATCAAACCAGTCTCAGGACTGAAGACTACAACAACAACAACAACAACAACAGCTTTGTCCTGTAACAGAGACAGAGGAAAGCTGAATCTGTACATCTGTACACTAGTGATAATGATCATGCTGATTCTGATGCTGATAATGATGGTGGTGGTGTCGGTCAGTATGTCTTCAGAGTACTGAAACTGCTGGATCATGAGCTCCCGTAGATAAAATATGTAGGTACGAAAGTAGTTAAAATCGATCTTCTGACGCTGCTAATGGTAATGAACACGACGAATGAAATTTAAAATACAGCAATGAAACCAAAGGAATATCTAAACGTAGAGTTACACCGCTGCTTGCTGCTCATAGCGGTACCGTGCCTTCCGAAAGAGCAAACATAATTATTGCAAGAAGCAGTTACGGTTAAAGAGTAGCCAACGTTGGAAAGTGTTCGTTACCGAGGGCGTTAATGGCTTGTACATCATGAACAGCATAGTCATATATCAGATACGTATACATCGTCTGGAGTAAGTTGGTGAATAGAACGGGTAGTCCTGCAGCTTGAACTAATGCCTCCACAAAACTAAATTACGTAATAAACTTTTTTGTTTGTTTGCAGGCACATGTCTGAAAACCTGGTTCTACAGTACCGTAGCAGCTAAATCCTTTACGTTGTCCATTGATATAGTTGCTGTACTATTTTGCTCGTCGTGGTCGAAAGGTGGTAAGCCACGACCGCCCCGTTTATTCCAAGGACCTCAGCTCAATGCTCCTTCCTGCCCCTAAGCTCCCACCAACATGGTGCAACGTGCAGGGCGTATGTACAATAGTATCCTTCACGGCCGCATCAGCATTTCCTTGTGTTTCCAAGTGCCTGTTACCCACGAGAAAATAACCTCTAACTGTTGCCTTTGCAACAGATGGAGGGTGCCAAGAATATGCTGGACGCTCCTGTCTGCTGGTTACGCCATTCCGATGGCGAGAAGTGGGCACCGGGAGTCAGAACAGATGAGAAACTTCTTGCCGCTATGTAGCCTCAACTACTATTATGAACGCATACATTACAAAGATCTTCTTCACTGAAAACCTCGAGGGAAAAATGCTGTGGTTGATGTATGTAACTACCTCTGAACACTTCACCCCCATCTCTGGAAGAACCCTTCAGACAGGAAAATGGAAACACTGAAGATGTCGACAAATCGGTCTAAACGTTGGCAATTTAGTAGCTTTAACTTTTTATAACGACGTGGCCTAATAGACAAAAATTACTTTATTCAGATGTCAGTAAATAGTTTTACACTTCGATTGGGGGGTCTCAGCGGAAAAGTTTCAACTAAAATTTTCTCATTTACACTGTGTGCTGCCTTGAAAGAACGTAGTCCACTGGTTAGTGCTGCTGGTACTAACCTTACTCGCTCCGGTGGCAGGTGCAATATGCCAGACACACTGAATATCGGTTCGAGTGCAGCGAGAGACATGACATGTAGCGTACCTGCAAAGAAATATTGGCGTTAGTAACAAGGGCAGATGGACAAAACATAGAAATCAACTTCATAGCTGAGACAGTTCTTAAATCATTCCCACACCATAAACAAAAATCAGATGTCACTGTGAGTAAGAGCAGAAAAAGTGTGAAAGCTATCTGTTTCAGCGGCGCGGGATTAGCCGAGCGGTCTGAGGCGCTGCTGTCATGGACTGTGCGGCTGGTCCCTGTGGAGGTTCGAGTCCTCCTTCGGGCATGGGTGTGTGTGTGTTTGTCCTTAGGATAAATTAGGTTAAATAGTGTGTAAGCTTAGGGGCTGATGACCTTAGCAGTTAAGTCCCATAAGATTTCACACACATTTTTTGAATCTGTTTCATTCGTTTCATCACTTTCACTTCTTCTGAAGCCAAGATGTCTCCACACATATTTTTAGGAGGCTGTGCCCCCCTTCCCCTTGAGCTGACGGTAAAATCGTTTGTATTTCGCCCAACATGAAACTGTAATACATTCATGAATATGACGATGATCAGCCGACCGCAACTGATTATGTAAATGAAAAATTTTACATGCACCTCAAGGTGGTAATATGGCATTTTTCTTGTTCTCAGATAATCTATTTTATGTTCTTTCCTTGCTGTAGATTTGCTCACTCCCCCTCTGCGTAGCATTTCAGCGCCGTCTAAAAACAATTAAAAAAACTCCCTGAATTGACATCTGTGCGTCCAGCTCAGTTGTTCTCTTTAATACCGCTGTAGCGATAGCGCAGCGCCCTCTATATGTGACGTGACGTATATCGTTAAGATTGGGTAAGAAATATGAATACCGGCATAAGAAAGCAAACGGTCTGATGCTCAAAACAGTAGTTTCTCCGAAACTCTTGTTCAGATGTCGGAGAGTGAAAGTGTTTACCATCTGCATATACAGCTAAACACTGATGACGAGCTTGAAGTGTTTGGTAGGAGGTACTTAATACTGTACCACATGTAATACTTTTTCTTTTCCGTTTGCGTATGCAGCGCAGGAAGAAAAATTTCTTAAATGCCCCTGTACACCCGTTATTTAGTCCTATCCTTTGTGCTCTGTCCCTACAGGAGCGATACGAAGGCGGTGTAGCATATTTCTAGATTTCTCAAATAATACAGGTTACTGAAACTTTATAAGTAGGCTTTTGCCGAATAGCTACCGTATTGTTCTGATTCATTGATATTGTCTTCGTTTAGTGAGGTGAACGATTTGATATTTCCAAAAATTTGAAGCAAGTCGCCACTCATTGCAAGAGTTTGAAATCTTATCAACATTTTGCTGAATATCTGTGCAGCATTTTCTGTATTATATAGAACTCCATCAGATTCCTTGCTGGTTGGCATAGAGGACGTCATTCAGTTCGAGATACCTCGTCTCTCACGCCAGAAGCCAGTGTACATCCGTTTGGGAAAATTAACAACGAAGTTAGTATGGATATCTTTGTAATTAATGTGAAAGTAACCACATGCCATTTAGGGAGAAATCTCTTACAATTCATATGGGTGGAAACATACTTGCTATATCTTAAATAGGTAGGAGCACATAGCTATAATGAGCAAAAAGGCATTAACACCTGTCCACGCCTTATAAAAATATAAAAAGCTCTTCTCTTTCGACCTGAAAAACAAACTTGCACAAATTCCGGCATTTCCAGTTGTTGATCACAGCAGTATTAAACTGCAAGGTCTTTCTCAGGAAAGCTGACGACTGTTGAACTGGTGATGAATGCCTAGTTTCGATACATCTGTCGCGTTCGAACTTTTAATAATATTTAGTACTTACTGTTTATCAGTTCTGGAAGACAAACTATTTGCTCTCTTACGTGAATCTTCGTGATCTCACTGTCAATTAAGGATATTTCACAGTCAATTACGGATATACGTCACGTCAGGTATGGAGGGAACAACATGGCGCACCACACATAGTTTTTCTGTTCAAATGGCTCTGAGCACTATGGGACTTAACATCTTAGGTCATCAGTCCCCTAGAACTTAGAACTACTTAAACCTAACTAACCTCAGGACATCACACACATCCATGCCCGAGGCAGGATTCGAATCTGCGACCGTAGCAGTCCCGCGGTTCCGGTCTGCAGCGCCTAGAACCGCACGGCCCCCGCGGTCGGCAGTTTTTCTGTGTACGTGTAGACAAGTGCACGGATTTCCATACACACTGTGTCCTCTACCGTCTTATCAACTTATACAGGCCCTCCTAACCCTCCTTGACCTAAACGTTTTTGTCTGAACAACGCATCAGACACAGTTGCCATCAGAGCGAGTTCCTTTCCATTCCACTCCATCAAACAGCCGCTCTCTCGAGGTCTTTTCAGTAGCAGTAGCCTGCATTTGTTAATGACATATCTACTGAATCAACATTAATGTCTGCCTTTATCCTGCACTCACCTCTTACCCTATTACAAAAATGGTTCAAATGGCTCTGAGCACTATGGGACTCAACTGCTGAGGTCATTAGTCACCTAGAACTTAGAACTAGTTAAACCTAACTAACCTAAGGACATCACACACATCCATGCCCGAGGCAGGATTCGAACCTGCGACCGTAGCGGTCTCGCGGTTCCAGACTGCAGCGCCAGAACCGCGCGGCCACTTCGGCCGGCTAACCCTATTACAGCTATGTGCTTTTCCCTCCCACTCTATCTCATTTCCAAAAGCCCTTCACAGATGGAGTCTATCTAAACTTCCCTCTCTCCCTCTCTCAGAACTCTCCGTGTCAGTAATTATTTTCTGTACACACATATTAAGTCCATCTGTTGAGTTATTGTTATATTTGCGAATAATCCCAATACGACTACGCAGAGTACTTAGACGCGGGAATTTGCCTTCCTCTGCACCCAACCGACTACCGTCTCATGCCCTGCCACTATCGACATGATATGGGAGAGCATGTGGTCAGTACACAACTCTCCCTGTCGTTGCTGAGTTTCTCGACCTAGGAACCGCTACTAATCGGACGAGAAAGTCCTCAGTTGGCCTCACGAGGTAGACTACACCCTGTACCAGTCCTCCCACTAAGGGAAAACGCCTGGAGATATCAAGAATCGAACCTGGGTCTTGTCGTCCATGAAGACGAATGCCTCGCCAATACGCTGCCGATATGGTTGCACTATCGGTCGGAGGATGGCATTCACGTATCGTACAGCCGCTAAGGCACCTTCCACGACCGCCAGCGGCGTGCGTCGGTCCCACATAATGCCACTGCAAAACAGCAGGAAACCTCCACCGTGCTGCACTCGCTGGACAGTGTGTCTAAAGCGTTCAGCCTGACTGGGTTGCATCCAAACACGTATCCGACGATTGACTGGTTGAAGGCATATGCGACACTCATCGTTGAAGAGAACGTGATGCCAATCCTTAGCGGTCCGTTCGGCATGTTGTTGGCCCCATCTGTACCGCGCTGCATGGTGTCACGGTTGCAAAGACGGACCTCCCATGGACGTCGAGAGTAAAGTTGCCCATCATGCAGCCTACTGCGCACAGTTTGAGTGGTGACACGACGTCCTGTGTCTCCACGAAAAGCATTATTCAAGATGGTGGCGTTGCTGTCAGGTTCCTCCGACACACAATCCGTAGGTAGCGGTCATCCACTGCAGTAGTAACACTTGGGCGACCTGAGCGAGGAATGTCATCGACGGTTCCTGTCTCTCTGTATCTTCTCCATGTCCGAACAACATCGCTTTGGTTCACTCAGAGATGCTTGGACACTTCCCTTGTTGAGAGCCCTTCCTGGGTCAAAGTAACAAAGCGGACGCCAGTGACCGCGGTATTGGCCGACTAGTCATGACTAAACTACAGACGACACGAGCCGTGTACCTTCTTCCTGGTGGAATGACAAACTAATCGGCTGTCGACCCCCTCCGTCTAATAGGCGCTGCTCATGCATGGTTGTTTACATCTTTGGGTGGGTTTAGTGACACCTCTGAACAGTCAGAGGGACTGTGTCTGTGATACAATATCCACCGTCAGTGTCTATCTTCAGGAGTTCTGGGAACCGTGATGATGCAAAACTTTTTTTGATGTATGTGCAGTAAAAGAAAATAATTCCGTGAAAATTTGCCCACCGTCCAGCTTGGCATAGACAGCTGCACAACTACTAGAAGACAGTAAACTGTGGCACGTAGGGTAATGCCACACAGCACGTGTTCGCTGCGGAATTCCGGCACTTGCGGCCGCATAGCAAACACCCGTAAAGAACCGGCTGGCCAGATGCGCAATGCAGTGGAGACGGGTGCCCGGCCAATACGAACACTGAGTGCAGAGGAGCCTTTACGTCCAGAAATTGGCGGGTGTGAGCGTGCTCGGCTAATTGCAAGGCACCCTACGCCCCCGGCTCGCCAGCACTTCGCTTGTAATTAGGCGCCGCTGTCCTCCATGCTGGTCCACCGTCTTGCTGACCACGCGATTCACTGAGCGCCGACGAGGACTTCGTTGCAGAATACCGACGACTCTTCACTGGCGACACAACTTTCTCGAGCACTTTCAAGCCTCACCAATCAGATAGGCCGGGATTAAAATATTATACACTATCTCGTCAAAAGTATCATGAGATTAACATGCTGCGACTTCTACTCTTCGACCGAGCGATAGCAGTCCTTGGCACACTGGAGTCGCATACGGGAGGACTACGGTTCAAAGAGGACTACGGTTCAAACCCGCTTCCGGCCATCCTGATTTAGGTATTCCGTGATTTCCCTAAATCGCTTCAGGTAAATGCCGGGATGGTTCCTTTAGAAGGGCACGGCCGATCTCCTTACACATCCTTCCCTAATCCGATGGAACTGATAACCTGGCTGTTTGGTCCCTTCCCAAAAACCAACCAATCTACAATTCGCCTGTAAGGCGGCTTGAATTCTGCTGGGAGAACTTTCAGTGAGATGTCAATGTCTGTGGAGGAATAGCAGGCCATTTATCCTCAAGAGCCGAACCCAGAGAAGATAGCGATGTTGAATCCTGTGTTCTGCGGCGAAGCCAACGTTCTAACTCGTACCAAAGGCGTTGCACCACTTTCAGACCGGGACTCTGAGCAAGTCATTCCATTTCAGAGATGTTAATTTCCACGAATCGGTGCTTCACAGAGGGCACTTTATGACAGGGCGCTTTGCCGTACTGATGAAACAATAACGGCCATCGAACTGTTCCTCTACTGTACACAGTACACAATCTTGTAAAATGTGTTCATTTCCTTCTTCATTTAGCATTTTCTTAAGAAAATTAAAAGGAACACGCTCTAACCATCGTAACAGTACCTCTTCCATACTTCAATGTTGGCACTGTACGTCATGACAGGTAATATTCTCCAGGGGTTGGCCAAACGTTAACCGATCGGATTGCCATAAAGTAAAGGTGTATTACTCACTCCAAATTTCAGGCTTCCAATCACTCATTCTACATCTACATCTACGTACATACTCCACAATCGACCATACGGTACGTGGCGGAGGGTACCTCGTACCACAGCCAGCATCTTCCCTCCCTGTTCCACTCCCAAACAGAACGAGGGAAAAATAACTGCCTATATGCCTCTGTACGAGCCCTAATCTCTCTTATCTTATCTTTGTGGTCTTTCCGCGAAATGTAAGTTGGCGGTAGTAAAATTGTGCTGCAGTCAGCCTCAAATGCTGGTTCTCTAAATTTCCTCAGTAGCGATTCACGAAAAGAACGCCTCCTTTCCTCTAGAGACTCCCACCCGAGTTCCTGAAGCATTTCCGTAACATTCGCCTGATGATCAAACCTACCAGTAACAAATCTAGCAGCCCGCCTCTGAAATGCTTCTACGTCTTCCCTCAATCCGACCTGACAGGGATCCCAAACGCTCGAGCAGTACTCAAGAATATGTCGTAGTAGTGTTTTATAAGCGGTCTCCTTTACAGATGAGCCACATCTTCCCAAAATTCTACCAATGAACCGAAGGCGACTATCCGCCTTCCCCAAAACTACCATTACATGCTTGCCCCACTTCATATCGCTCTGCAATGTTACGCCCAAACAGTCAATCGACGTGACTGTGTCAAGCGCTACACTACTAATGGAGTATTCAAACATTACGGGATTCTTTTTCCTATTCATCTACATGAATTTACAATCAGCTATATTTAGAGTTAGCTGCCATTGTTTACACCAATCACAAATCCTGTCATAGTCATGTTGTATCCTCCTACAGTCACTCAACGACGACACCTTCCCGTACACCACAGCATCGTCAGCAAACAGCTGCACATTGCTATCCACCCTATCCAAAAGATCATTTATGTAGATAGAAAACAACAGCGGACCTACCCCACTTCCCTGGGGCACTCCAGATGATACCCTCACCTCCGATGAACACTCACCATCAATGTCCAGTGGGGCCGTTGTTGACACCACCTCAAGCCTCGTTTAGGACCATTATAACCCATTCCTTTTAACTCATTAAGTACAGTCATTAGGCTAGATGGAGTGCTGGTAACACTTTAAATCTCACGAGTGATTTATTCCCCTGATTACGTACATATTTTACAACCGCCCTCCGTAATGCTCGATGGTCCCTCTCCTTCAGTATATGAAGTCTACCTGGTCTTGGTTCAGCTCTGATTGTTCTCCTGCTTTGCCACTTCACAATCACAACTTGGGCAGCTATAGAAGGGTTGAAATGTCTCTGATGGTTTTTTTACTCAGGCGACGTCCAATGAAAACTCCATAGTCGATGGTAGTGAGCTCTCGTGATCTAGCCATTCCGTTATTACTGCTTCTCTACTAACGTCGTAGTAGTCCATGCCTAGTCTTATATGGCGGCTCCTCCCCTCGTGGCATTTGGTGGTGAATTTGGCATTACATAGCGGTGTCACGATACTTTTTATCAGACACGGTAATCAACGATGTCCACGGGTTTGTTGGCCTAGACACAGCGCTCGACAGTGCAGTGTGGATGAAAAGGTGCCATCATCGCTATAGTGCACAATCGAATACCGTTAATAATATCAATATGTTTTCTGTATCGATTGCAGTGCATTTTACTAACATACGAGGCGTACTCGGAAAGTAAGATCTGATTTGGCGCGAAATGGAAACCACTGTGAAAATCCGTTGGAACATGGCACATACACTACTGGCCATTAAAGTTGCTACACCACGAAGATGACGTGCTTCACTCGCGAAATTTAACCAACAGGAAGAAGATGCTGTGATATGCAGATGATTAGCGTTTCAGAGGATACACACAATGTTGGCGCCGCTGGCTACACCTACAACGTAGTGACATGAGGAAAGTTTCAAACCGATTTCTCATACACAAACAGCAGTTGACCGGCGTTGCCTGGTGAAACGTTGTTGTGATACCTCGTGTAAGGAGCAGAAATGCGCACCATCACGTTTCCGTCTTTGATAAAGGTCGGGTTGTAGCCTATCGCGATTGCGGTTTATCGTATCGCGACATTGCTGTTCGCGTTGGTCGAGATCCAATGACTGTTAGCAGAATATGGAATCGGTGGGTTCAGGAGGGTAATACGGAACGCAGTGCTGGATCCCAACGGCCTCGTCTCACTAGCAGTCGAGATGACAGGCATGTTATCCGGATTGTGCGGCCACGTCTCGATCAATGAGTCAACAGATGGGGACGTTTGCAAGACAACAACCATCTGCACGAACAGTTCGACGACGTTCGCAGCAGCATGGACTATCAGCTCGGAGACCGTGGCTGCGGTTACGCTTGACGCTGCATCACAGACAGGAGCGCCTGCGATGGTATACTCAACGACGAACCTGGGTGCACGAATGGCAAAACATCATTTTTTCGGATGAATCCAGGTTCTGTTTACAGCACCACGATTGTCGACATCACGGTGAACGCACATTGGAAGCGTGTATTCGTCATCGCCATACTGGCGTATCACCAATCATGATAGTATGGGGTGCCATTGGTTACACGTCTCGGTCACCTCTTGTTCTCATTGACGGCACTTTGAATAGTGGACGTTACGTTTCAGAAGTGTTACAACCCGTGGCCTTACCCTTAATTCGATCCCTGCGAAACCCTACATTCCAGCAGGATAATGCACGACCGCATATTGCAGGTCCTGTACGGGCCTTTCTGAATACAGAAAATGTTCGACTGCTGCCCTGGCCAGCACATTGTCCAGATCTCTCACCAATTGAAAACGTCTAGTCAATGGTGACCGAGCAACTGGCTCCTCACAATACGCCAGTCACTACTCTTGATGAACTATGGTATAGTGTGGAAGCTGCATGGGCAGCTGTACCTGTACACGCCATCCAAGCTCTGTTTGACTCAATGCCCATGCGTATCAAGGCCGTTATTACGGCCAGAGGTTGTTGTTCTGGGTACTGATTTCTCAGGATCTATGCACCCAAATTGCGTGAAAATGTAATCACATGTCAGTTCTAGTATAATATATTTGTCCAATGAATACCCGTTTATCATCTGCATTTTTTCGTGGTGTAGCAATTTTAATGGCCAGTGGTGTATAAATATGTTTTCTGTATCGATCACTGCGCATTTTACAAACATACGAGGCGTATTCGGAAAGTAAGGTCAGATTTGGCACGAAATAGAAACCACTGTGAATATACGATGGAACTTGGCACAGATGTGTTGGGCAGTGTCTTTGGTGTGCCTGTCGATCGCTTCACTTGGTTCTTTTCAGTTCAGAGCGCAAAGTCATCATGTAAAAATTCCTAGAACAACAGTGCCTCTCACCAAGTATGTAGATCTGGTGAGAGATTTCGCCTGCAGCTATGCAACTCATACAACATAACTTTCATGCTTTTCTTTCCTCAAGACAATTCTTAGCCGCATTCTGCAGGGGCAATGAAGACGCTTCTGCAGCGTTTCCGATGGGATCACTTTGATCACCCACAATGCAGCCCTTAATTGGCTCCCTACGATGTTCACCTTTGCTCACATGAACCCTGGCTACGAAGGCAACATTTTGGCGCAATCAACTAAAGGCAGACCAGCGTAGAGAATTTGTGGAAAGCACAGGCGGCTGCCCTCTGTTTACGTGGACACTGGAATGTTTGTACAACGCTACGCCAAATGTCCAAGTCGAAGTGGCGACTATTTACAGAGGCAGCTGGAAGGTGTGGCTAGCTGAAGCGAATAAAATTTTTTTTATTTTCACTGTGGTTTCCATTTCGCGACCGATCGGACGTTACATTCCGAACAGCCCTCGTATGACTGCTTTCAATGTCTTACGCACTAGCATCAGACACGAAATGCTTGGATACGAATGTAAACTACAATCTGCTGATTATGACGCTGCAGTTAACATTTCCGCAATATTCGTAGCCAAGTATTTTATACCTGACGATAATACATAATTCGTCGAAAGCAGTTACGTGTCCATAAAACACTTTGCGATCGAGACAGAAACTTTCTATATTACTAATTGAAGGTGGTGCAAAACATTTGAAACCCCCAGAAAAAAGGATACCATCTATAGGAGAAAAGGGTAATACACAATATCTACAGAAACAAAGAAGGAAAAATGTAACAAGTGAGAAGCGCACGGATTAAAAGGGGAGTAAGGCAGGAACACCTCTGCTGTTCAACTAGTATACCGAGAATGCAATTAAGAAAATAAAAGAAAGGTTTAGAAATGGGATTAAAATAGATTGTGAATCGCTTCTGCTATTCGTATAGACTCATTTCACAAGCACGCAACTTGTCACTCCACTCTTTTCCAAAAAGAACGTGCTTTTAAAATTCGATACCATGCACTGGCCGCTAGGAGCGTCACTGAATAACGTGCGCGTGACATATCCTACGCGATTCAGGAGCTTCGGCTTGCGTGAACCAATCGGTTGCATGAACAGGAGCAGTATGCGCTAATTACGTGCTGCAGGCAACTCATTCGGTTTACAGGTGCTCCACTGTAACGAATGAAGCAATTTATACCAAACTGGGCACACGTATCATTTGGAACTTGGAAAAAAATTACTGTCGCATCAAGACCCTCTCTCTAGAGCTATGTGTGTGCGGGCGGCGGGGGGGGGGGGGGGGGAGGGGGAGATAAAAGCGTAACTAATGGAAATCTGAAGCCTTTTGAACCAAATTTGGTATATACCACATCTACTAAGTTTTCATAAACTCGCTCACTTCTGTGTCTAGTTGTCTATTCGGTACAAATACTGAAACTGATTTTATTTTAAATTCCCAAGAGACTTGAAACTTTCAACATATTTCAGAAATGGATCATAACGCAATATTAACTACCTTTTCTGTCTGGTGGGTGGCGGATGGTACTTTAAGTACTACCACCAATTCACTATTTTCCAGTTTCATTTGTGAGTGGTTTGCAGGAAGAACCATTGCTAGTAAACCTCCGCGTGAAATTGTATCTCTTTAATTTTTAGATTCAATGTCCTTTCACGAAACGTACGAAGTGAAAGCAGTATACTAGTTGACAGGTAAAGAGAAACTGAAATAAACCTGAAATTTACCGCATGTCTCTGTTCTTATCGTATCAAGATGTCTGAGATCGATTGGAAAATTTCACACACATACAACACTAGTAAGAAAAAAAAATTATTTGAATAAAAATAAAATTTTAGTGTTACACGCTTTTAGATCACACTAAAAAGTATAAAATTACTTCTCACAGCCCCAGTATAGGTTCCTAATCCCATACAAATTGTTCTGAAAATTTGTGACTGAATTTATAATACCTATGAAAATATTTGTAAGCTTTATAACGAAAAACGTAGAGATGCACGGATAGTTCATCTCCTATTATATATTGAATCTTAATCTGAGGAAGAAATTTCTGAGAATGTAGGTCAGGAACACGGCATTGTATGGAAGCTCATCACATTCTGTGGAAAAGGGGAAAGAAGACGATCCAAGTCTCTGAGAGCTGGTATCACACAAGGATACTGATAATTAAGTGGAGTGATAAGATAAGGAATAAGGTGGTTCGTTGCAGGAATGGAGAGAAAAGAAATATATGAGAAACACGGACTAGAATATGGTGCAGAATGATAAGACAATTGTCGAGACATCAGGGAATAACTTCCATATTTGAGGGAGTCTCAGAGGGCGAAAAGTGTAGGGTAGCAGAGATTGCAAGGTACAGAGTAGATGAATGAGGACGTTGGGTATAGGTGCTACTCTGTAAGGAAGAGACTGGCAGCCAGCTTGTATAAAACCAGACAGAAGACTGATGATGAGAAAAGACACAGATAATTGTAACAGCAAATATTTTCATGACCGCAAAATTATGTTAATGCAAAATGCATTTAATGCAGCTGTTACATAGGTAGTATTGTGTGGAAGATTTAATGAATACTTGCTGTGTGGGTACAGAAATCCATATGGGCTAAGTGATAATCTGAAAAGCTAATCTGATGAATATGCAGTTACACTCATTTAAATAGTATTCCATAATTTAAGTTTCAGTGTTTATAGTCTGATAACTCTTTCTCTTATATAAGTCTGAAGAAAGAAATACATATTATATATAAAAAGGGAGGTATGCATGCGTGTGCGTGTGTGTGTGTGGGGGGGGGGGGGGGGCTTGCGCATCTCCTCCTTAAACACAGGATCGATTTTAACCAAATATGGTATGAATACTACTCCCTGTCTGGAAAGAAGAAGTACTGCAGTAGTAAAAAGGGTTGGTAACACCTGACATATAGGCTGCCCTGCATGGTAAGTGATTGTGTTGTATTGGAATGTATTTCTGTTGGTATGGGGGTGGATGTACAATGGCTGAGCAGAGAGAGGAGGGAGGGGGGGCTGGACAGAGAAAGGAGAAGAAGCTGATGGACAGATAGTGGGACTAGGAGATGGGCAGACAGAGGGAGGACGAGTTGGACAGAGAGGAGGAAATGGGGAAACAGAAAGGGGTAGAGTGAGAAGGAGATGGACAGGGAGATGGGAGGAAGAAATAGATGGAAAGAGGGAGCGAGGGAGGGAGGGAGGGAGGGAGGGAGGGAGTGGGAGGAGGAGGAGGACAGAGAGAGGAGAGAGAAGAAGATGTGTGACATATGCCATACAGGCACGCAGGCAAAGCAGAGGGTAAGAAGCCAATAATAAAATTACACACTAAAGCAACTAGTGTCACCTGTCGGCAGGAATTTACGTCTTTGTATAAATTTTTTATCCAAACTCTTATTTGACGTCCAGGTTAGGCACACGTTTGGATACTGGAACTGAATCTTGTTTTTCAAGTTCTAAGGTTTTCAGTGAGTGTTCTATTAAAAATATTTTATCATTTTTTAACTTTTCTATTTTTCATCTCTTGCTGCTTGTTGTTGTATAATAAAATGGCTATCACTCATATGTTCCTCTAATCTTCATTATAAATGTCTAATGATGGCAACAGCAGAAACAGCGTAATAAATGAAGACATTTTAATAACAGATCGGTTTCATTCGGAAAATATAGACTAAGTTAGTAGTGGATAATTTGTTGGTTAACGGTCCACCTACATTGAGGTCATATTAGACGAAGCACGAGCTTGGTTTGATTAAGTTTGGGGCAGGAATTGGACGACGGATGGAACCAGCACGGTATTCTCAAAGAATTACTTACAGAAACAGCTAACATCTGTATCTGAAATAGTATCTGAAAGTCACTATATCACTATTTCGTAATACCAGTCCAGTCTATTAATGCGGTACCTATCCACGTCTACGTCTAAACGCTCTACAGCGCACAGAGATTAGCGCATGTTACCAACATTTGTGATTTTCTAAGCTACTTTATTCATAAAAGTTAGTAGACTTCCATGGCCAGTCTCATTTTGAGTAAAATAAACTTGGTTGTTAGGCCGCGTTATTGTAAAACACTAAAGCAACTAAACAGCTGCCGTTTGGACCGACTTCCTGCGGTCCTCTTCAGGGCGGTTCACAATGATGTGGCCTAACACCCAAAATTAATCTTTTCTACTACTGTATGGAGCCAGGGAATAAGTATGATTCCTTCTCTCCCCTATTACCAGCAGCGCTACAGGAGATACACGATAGAGGCAGCAGAATCATCACAATCTTTCTCGAAAACCGGTTATCTGACTTCACTCAATAAAATCAAAGCGAGAATAATTACAATTCTCTGCCACAGACCTATTTCCGATCTCTGTTATATTTTCGTGTGTGTTGTTCCCGCTTGTTATGGTCTTCACAAAGCGGCTCTGAATTCGCTAGATATCTTTTCAATTGGTTCAAATGGCTCTAAGCACTATGGGACTTAACATCTGAGGTCATCATGCCCCTATACTTAGAACTACTTAAACCTAACTAACCTAAGAACATCACACACATCCATGCCCGAGGCAGGATTCGAACCTGCGACCGTAGCACCGTGCGGTTCCGGACTGAAGCGCCTAGAACCGCTCGGCCACTGGGTCGGCTAGATATCTTTTGTAATGTCTATTTGATAATGATTCCATACACTGGACCAGTATTCTAGAATTGGACATCCCTGCGACTTGAACGCGATTTCCTACACCGATGCACTGCAGTTTCACAGAATCCTTCCGCACTCCAGTTTCCCGAAACCTTTCCAACAAGTCGATTTTACCTTACATCGATTTTACGTATTAGTGCTAATTCATATCAGTGCTTTTTATTACCAATAATATTTTCAAAAAATAATTTTTAACGATACGTGAAGCATATTTGTTATTATTGAATGTAATCTTTAAGCACAAGGCTCTTAAAAGTATTTACTGCGATTGAAATTCATAAATTTTGCCATTTTCAGTCACAGTGGGAAGTTAAAGCTCACTGCTCTCTGTGATTGAAAATCACAAAACGTCGAAATTCCAACGGCAACAAATATTTTTGAGAGCCATATGCGGAATGAGTACACATTCGATAATTACGTTAAGGCTGTGGCTCCAGTCCTCATCAAAATTCTTAAATCTTGCTGTAGTATACTATCTGTAATTAAGTGTATGATAAAGTCCTTTCTTATGTGTTACTAATCAGCTGATGGAAATTGCATACCTGAGCCAAACGTTACCTAAACAGGACAGGTGCTCGTCCGGAAGAAACTATGACGTAACTCAAAACAATAAATACGAGTCTGAATATACAACTAATGTCTAGGTTTCATTAATATCCATATAA
Organism: Schistocerca piceifrons; assembly: GCF_021461385.2. Lineage (NCBI taxonomy): Eukaryota > Metazoa > Arthropoda > Insecta > Orthoptera > Acrididae > Schistocerca > Schistocerca piceifrons. The sequence goes on along the minus strand of NC_060142.1, from coordinate 285,231,306 downwards.
GTCCTTCCGTTTTATGGTTTTATACTGGGTGGTCAAGACAAAACAGGCAAGGAAAGTGTTCGCGGCAGTTCGTTACAATGTAATGTTAATAGCCAGTAGGACATTAGAAAATTATCCGAACAGGTCTCGAACACCGGAAAACAACGTTCAAGTGAAAGACAATCTACAAGAAAGTCAGAAAAATCGCATTATCCGTTACATGCGCAAATACGAGTTGAAAGGAAATCCTATCTGTACTTTAGCTATTAGAACCTGCACCTCTGTCATCATAAATATTCTGTTGTACGTAACTTACAGTTACCACACCAGTTTCTGCCGTTAATTTCCGAATGAAGAGGTGTCATGACACATGACATTTGCCACCTCAGCTTTTACTTTACAAGGTAATGCTTAGTTCAGCCCTGACTGGGTAAGTAAACTCACAGATAACGTGTAACTGTGCATCAAAAAATCATCATCGTTACAATGAACAGCGATTGAATGATGCTATGATTGGTGTTTGGTGCGCAATTTCGGGGCGAGCTGTATATTAGGTAATCGGTAATAAGGAGCATGAGATTACCGGTCAAATTAACGGCTTAAAAAATATTTTTTTACGTTGCAGACTAATTTTCTCAGTGAGGCTTACATTCGGAAGGAAAGCTCAAAAAAAAAGGTCCAGAGCACTAAAAAATTCTATTCTCGTTGTTTCCAGTTCGAAACATTGCTTTGGAGCGACACCTGCCATTCTCTTAATCTTCCAAAGAATAAGGGATATGACGGAAAGAATAAATCCCTTAGATGCCCTCGTATGCTTGAGACCTTTCTGCGCAAACTTCATTAACTCACTGCTCCGTTTGTCGTGCCTAGTAAGGATAGGCAACACGCGAATCACTGTTACAACAGGGATTGCAGCCGCTGAAGGCAGTTGGCTGCCATTAACTCACTGCTCCGTTTGTCGTGCCTAGTAAGGATAGGCAACACGCGAATCACTGTTACAACAGGGATTGCAGCCGCTGAAGGCAGTTGGCTGCCATTAACTCACTGCTCCGTTTGTCGTGCCTAGTAAGGATAGGCAACACGCGAATCACTGTTACAACAGGGATTGCAGCCGCTGAAGGCAGTTGGCTGCCATTAACTCACTGCTCCGTTTGTCGTGCCTAGTAAGGATAGGCAACACGCGAATCACTGTTACAACAGGGATTGCAGCCGCTGAAGGCAGTTGGCTGCCATTAACTCACTGCTCCGTTTGTCGTGCCTAGTAAGGATAGGCAACACGCGAATCACTGTTACAACAGGGATTGCAGCCGCTGAAGGCAGTTGGCTGCCATTAACTCACTGCTCCGTTTGTCGTGCCTAGTAAGGATAGGCAACACGCGAATCACTGTTACAACAGGGATTGCAGCCGCTGAAGGCAGTTGGCTGCCATTAACTCACTGCTCCGTTTGTCGTGCCTAGTAAGGATAGGCAACACGCGAATCACTGTTACAACAGGGATTGCAGCCGCTGAAGGCAGTTGGCTGCCATTAACTCACTGCTCCGTTTGTCGTGCCTAGTAAGGATAGGCAACACGCGAATCACTGTTACAACAGGGATTGCAGCCGCTGAAGGCAGTTGGCTGCGACCAATGTAGGAACGCACATCAGTATTGTGTTGCCTGATTCGATAAATTAAACCGAACCAAAACGTAGATGGAAAAAAATGTGAGACTATGGCATGTAAAGATACAAAAAGAGTGAAATGGGATGGCATTGCTCTTTGGACAAGACCGATATGATATTACAAAAGGAAAAGCGACAAAGAAAGCATAGATTCATAGAAGTAATGCCACCTCCAGTATCAGTCACTACTAACGGAAAGATAGCGGAAGTCGTATTGACGCCACAAAAAGGTCATAGCAACAATTCGATTAGAGTCGTAGTTATGTTACGATGAATTTCGAAGTAGCAAACACAATTATCTGAACGACTAAGTAACTATATGAATACAGTTCGTGTATGGATTATTCCCTTCGTTCTATGATTAGCGTGGAATTTGGCCTACTAACCGAAGCGGCGGCATAATGAGATCGTCATAAATTTATGAATTCGTGAGGCGGAATGTGATCTCCCTCATGTAGATTTTATGACTAACTTCTGATGTGTTCACGTATTTATGAGCCATCTAATAAAACTCTCTCATATACGTGTATGAGGTATCTAAATCTATATTTGTACTCCACAAGCCACGGTAGAGTGTATGGCGGGGGTTATTTTATGTTATTTCTAGACAGTACCTGACATGTTCTACTGAAATGGAGCGATTGAAAAATGATTGCATTTCTACCTATGTGCGAGTCCTAAACTTGCTTATTTTGGTATTAGGATCCTAAAAGCTGAGCTGAACGGAGGAAGCTTAGAATCTAATTGCAGTCTGTCACAAATCCTGGTTGTCTAAATTTCCTCAATAGCCTACCCTTCCAAGTATTCTCATCTAAGCTCAAGAATCGTTTTTGTAACAGTTTCATAGTGAGCTAACTGAGTGGTAAGAAATTTAGCAGCACCCCTCTAAGTGCTTCGATGTCTTATAAACCGACAAATTTGTGGTTTCCAAACATTCAAACAGTACTGAAGAAATTGAGCGCATTAACGTTCCGTACTCTTTACAATTCCCTAACACACTCACAACATACCGCAATCTGCCATTCGCCTTACGTGCTCGTTCTATCGCATGTCGTTTCGAAATTTTACGACTAATTTAATTGACAGAGCTGTCGCTGGTGAAAGTGAGGAAGAATTGAAGAACTTCTTACATAGACTGATTAAGCTACTCAGCACAGAACACGGACCGAAAGTAAATCGAAAAAGGCGAAACCAGTTAGGAGTAGCTGAAATTATACTAATGATAAACTTAACAGCAAAATCGGGGAACACGAGGTAAACCAATTTTACGATTTCTGCTACCTTTGAAGGAAAATTATACATGATGAACGAAGCAAGGAGGACATAAAAAGCAAAGTAGCACAGACAAAGACGGCATTCTTGGCCGATAGATAACTACTAGTAAGAAACATTGGCCTCAATTTGAAGAAGAAATTTTTGAGGATGTACGTCTGGAGAACCGCATTTTGTGAAAGTGAATCGTGGACTCTGGGAGAAATGGATACCGGAGAGAATCCAACCGTTTGTGATATTCTATAAAATGATGTTAAAAATAAGATGGGCTGAGATGTCGAGATTCTCCACAGAATCGGTGCGGAGAGGAATCTGTGCAAGACATTGATGGAAACAAGGGACAGGATGGCAGGATACGTATTAACACATCAAGGAATTACTTCCGTGGTACTAGAGAGAAGAACTGTAGAGAGTTATAACTGCGAGTGGATATATCCAGCGAATTTTTAAAGAACATCTTCTGTACACCGTGAGCTGCACTTAAATGTGTATTAGCCAATCTGGTATTCCGGTGTATAATCCATCGCATCGTCAGTGGCATCTGATATAGAGGAACAAACTACCGTATGTACATTAATTTCTACAAGTCAACTATACACATAACAGCAGGAACATATATGAAACCCGCGGTACCTCACAGAACACAGGTTGTCGTGTATATTACTGCCGGGGGATTGACTTCACTGACATTCAGTGCTCGTTAAAGAGAATGAAAGCAGTCTGCTAATGACTTTAATAGAAACATCACCATTCTTCACAAAGCGGAAAAAAGTACATTATTAAATATTCAAGAAGAAATCTAAATATTCACATACATGACGAAGCACCTGGACAACATACTTAATGTGCAAAGCTATGGAATATGATGTGCATACAACATTTCAACAGTGTGTTAATCAAGAAAGTTCAGTTCGAAATCTCTCCATACCCTGCTTGTAAAATTCTCTAATTTGACGTGATATGTTGAATTATTTTCTAATTTTGTTCCTTTTGCATATTTTACACTTATACATCAATTGATAAAACATGATTATATCCTAGCGTTTGAGATATTCTATAAAATGATGTTAAAATATAGATACGTATGATTTTCACACATTTATAATAAGAAAAGATATTTACTACAGACTCTCTGATCTGTTAGATCCATGTTTACACTATATGACAGTAATGTCAGATGTGATCAATAATTCTCACTGCCTAACATTTGACAGCAGTAACATACACGACGATCTGTGTACTGTGAGGTAGCACGGATTTCATACTGTATAGTATTAACGTGAACATGGTGATGATTGGTTTCCAGCTGTAAAGATTGGCGTTTGCTTTCTAGAGGCACATCAGATTGAACATCATGAAAATTTACAGTATAACTCACATGCATGTCATTGGTGTAGAGGTACATAACGTAGTTGGACTTACGTTTCTGCTACTATGTCTTCAGTTGTCAAGATTTTGTATATAAAAAATAATTCAGAACGTTCGGTGAAAGTTCTACTTATAGGTGAAGAGGCTGGCACAAAGAAATTCTTGGAGGGCCGCATCGACCAGTCAGAAGGCTGCCATTAAAATTGTATTCGAACACTGTAGGAACCAATGCTCAACTTTATCCTACAGTCATCCTCATTTAAAGCTGCTATTCGTCACACCAAATAGATATTCTGTCCAAGACATCCGGAACCTCCCTACAGCCATTCTGCGACGAGACTTTCTCTTACGCTACAGCGTCATTAGCAGATAGACTGACATTGCTGCCTCCTGTTTATACACTTGGAGAAAAGCAGCTCTCGTGTCGCACTTCTTTGAGGCAATCCTGACGTCACATTCGTATGAGGTGATGGCTCGCCGTCCAGGACAACTCTCGGCGACGTATGCAATACGCAGAAAATAAAACTTTTCAGAATGTGAAATGAATAAACTTGTATGACGTTCAGGACAAAGTAGGAATACACTACAAAGACCGAAGACAGCGTAATGAACGTTTACGAAAACGAGACAACTTTCATTCGTAGGCGAAAACACAACAGGGGTACAGATTAAAAAAAAATAGTTCGCCGATAATGTATATTATTTCCGGTTTTTCATGTCAAATACCTAGAAGATGCACCTGAAGAAATCGATAAATACGTATAATTCGTGAAATAATATCAGATATGTTCAGATATAGCTTAACTGTGTTAGCGGAAAGTCGAGAAGTTCATGCAAATTCATTGTGCCTACTTCCATTGCTTCTTCGGCATAAAAAACAATCTGCAGTGGCTGTTCTGGCAGTTCTTAGCAAAAATTCGTCGTTTTTTGTTTTAATACATTTGGGTGTTTGTAAATACTGCAGACTGACCATTCATGTCCAAACTGTAATCGTCACTCTTACCAAAATTTCGAAGATCGTACTCCGCTTTCTATTGTCGACTCAGGGACCTTGACAGCCAAGCTGTTGGTGTTAGCATAAAGGAGGACTATCTGTGAAGAGGCCAGAATTACGTTTGGTTCACCTTTTGAGTAGGTGCAAGGATAACAGTCTTGATGACTGACTAATGTAGCCTTGTAAAACTATTCAGTACGTCCTTACTATGATGGTACTGTGGCACAGCTGAAAACAATGCGGAGATACAAACGTCATATTTTTCGACAGCATGCATCTGCATTGTATGATGGAATTCTCCTGGATAAAACACACTCCCCATTCGGACTACCGAAGAGGTTGTTGTCTTCATGCACCGGTCAGCCAGAACATTATGACCACGTACGTAACAGCCAGTGGATCCACTTTTGGCACGGATAACAGCGGCGATGAATCGTGGCTAGGAAGCAATGATGCCTTAGTAGGAGGGAGTTGGCACCACATCAGCACACACACGTCCCTTATTCTCGTTAATTCCGGCCACGTTCAATCACAGATCTGGCGAGGTGGGGGACCAGCACATCGACTGGAACACGTCATTGTGTTTCACGAGCCATTCCATCACATTACTGGCTTTGTGGCATGGTGCATTATCTTGTTGAAAAATGCCACTGCTGTCGGGAAATACGATCGTCATGACAGGGTGTACGTGGTCTGCAACCAGTGTATGACACTCTTTGGCCTTCATGGTGCCTTGCACGAGCTTCACTGGACCCATGGATGCCCACGTGCATGTTGCCCAGCTTGTCTCTGTCCACAATACAGGTGTCGAGGAGCTGTCCCCCTGGAAGACAATGGATTTTCGCCCTCCCATCGGCATGATGAAGACAGTGTCGGGGTTCATCAGACCATGCAACGCTCTGCCACTGCGCCAACGTTCAATGCCGATGGTCATGTGCCCATTTCAGTCGTGGGTTGCCGATATCGTGGCGTTAACATTGGCACATGCACGGCTCATCAACTACGGAGGCCCATCGTCAGGAGTGTTCGCTGCACGGTGTGTCACACACACATTTACTCTGCCCAGCAATAAAGTTTGGTGTTAGTTCTGCCACAGTTTTCCGCCTGTCCTTTTTTTTTACCAGTCTGCCCGTCCTATGACGTCCAACATCTGTAATGAGGGATGACCGCCCAGCCCCACTTTGTCCGGATGTGGTTTCACCTTTGTTTCGCCACGTGATGAAGACACTCACCACAGCACTACTTGAACACGTGACAAATCGTGCAATTACCGAATGCTTGCGGCAAGTCTCTGTGCCATCAGAATCTGCTCTTGGACAAATGCTGCTGTCACCTGGATGGTTTTATGTCAATAGTAGGTTGGTGGTCATAATGTTGTGGCTGATTAATGTAAAACAGAAGCTATTTAAACATGGTGCAACATAGGACTTTATTTTGGGCTGAAAGTCGTTCCGGTACCTACTTTGGATTTTTTTCTTTTTTTTTCATCTCGCTGGAACAAGTCAGCACTATAGATTTAAAACAGTACACGCATGTTAAATCTCACCCCTCATCCCCTGGCTGCACCTCTCCTCTCCAACCCCCGCCCTCTGCCTCGCCTTCACTGTTGTGTCCCCCCCCCCCCTACTCTCCATCTCTACACCCTCCATCACCCTCCCAGATGATGCCCTCTCCCCCTCCATTTATCCCTCCTAACAACTCTGATCCTCACCTCCCCTTCCCTTCCTCTGTCTTTCTCCTGGGCTCCCTCTCCCCTCCTTCCATCCTGTTCTTTCCCTGCCTATCCTCTCTCTGCCTTCCTTCTCTCCCCTGAATCCTGTTGCATTTCCCTCCTCTCCCTTTCCTCTTTGTCTCTCGTGTCTGCCCTACCCCTCTCCCCCCCCCCCCCCCATTATGAGTCCTCTCCCTCCGTCGGTTCCTCCCCCCTTTCGTTTTTCCTCTGTTTTCCTCTGCTCCCCCTTTTCCCCCCTCATTTGTCCAGGTAACCCCCCCCCCTTCCTCCTGCCTTTGGCTGTGGCGTGTCATCTTTGTGCCGACTTTTTAGTGCAGTGTTTCTAGTGATTGTTAAGTGTTGTGCGTCTTTTCCGAAGTGTTGCGAACGGCCATGACACTGTCGCTGGGTGTGATTTTTATATCTTTTGCGAAAAGAAACCAGACTGCCGCCGTGTACTTTTAACTGTCTGTCTACTATTTTACCTGTCTGCTTCTTGTGTATTTTATTAGCATCGCCCACCCTTTGTTTTATATTTTAACTTTCCACAATTTTCCGCCGTTTTACAATTTACGTCACGTTTTATCGCCTGCTTTTATTGTTTCTTATCTTCTTCTGTTTAAAAAATTCTGTAGGCTGTAGAACAGTGTACTAAGCTGCTTCCAGCCCGCCCCCTTCGGGGGGAATTGAAATTCAATAAAGGAAAAAAAAATCGCAACGTAACTCAGTATTACGGAAGTTACGAACGACAAAATGTGACTGAAGAATATTATGTACAGTCTGTTTCATAGCAATGTCACATAAGGTGGGGAGGAGAGGAGGAAGATCATGGCATCTGCATGGTGAGGAGTGGAAAGAGGGGGAATGTTTTTAACTTGCATTGCTACTAACTCAGGCGCCACGCACCAATCAGTTGCTACGGTACGAATTCCACACGGAATTAATGTTTCGTGAAGCTGTATTATAGCGATGTTCGTGTTCAAATGCTTCATTGATATAGTAATGAATATGAATTTAAATCAATCAAGATGTAATACAGTTCAATTAGTAAATGACAAAAGACATTTGAAGCATTTGCAAAACATGTAACTACGTGCCTCATGTTACATCGACTAGCTACAATGCAACTACTTGAACGTTGCGGCTGGCAGCAGTCGAAACCATGACGTGGTAGTCAGGAAGACTACTCCCTTGAGCCGAATCGTAACGAGCAGAGCTAGGGATGAAAGTAACACTGTTATGAGGACAGACGATAACACTTGTTTATATTAAATGTGGTAGTTTTATTGTTTCTACTATTAATAAATATGTTTTAAAAACCTCAACATCAGGACAGTATTTTGTAAAAAATTATTTCTCATTGTAAATTGTATCGTAAGTTTTCAAAAATCGAAACTTCTGATTTCTGTGGTCTGGAGGGACGGCGAGGGTTTTATGGTTGAAGAGGGGCGTTCCAGTAGCTAAAGTCTTAGAAAGTAAGAACGAGTCCTATGAAGAATGGGTAGCTCAAACAGCTAATGAGACTTTTTTGGGAGACATTTTTTTTTTTTTGGGAGAGGGCAAAACGTGACTGAAGGTAAAGATGTATTCATAGGACACATCAGAGGCATCAAGGAAAGGCTACTTTAGTAATGGAATAAGTGTGTATTTTGGGGAAGGGAGGAACAAAATTTGTAGAGGGAGACTAAGGCTTGAATACAACAAACAGTTTGTAATAGATGTAGGGTGCAGTTATGCACCATATGTGAAAAGACTTGTACTGAAAGACAAAGGGTGAGAGGTGCACAGGACCAATCTTTGCACTGATGAGTAGTACAGCAGTGTTAAGCCTTTCCCAGCTCCACAAAGGAATGTAACAATTTTAAGCTTTCTGTCAGGGGACGGAGTACTTAAAACTTCAGACAGTGTATAAAGCGGACGTCCATTAGCAATTTTGCGACGTGGCAGACTGCGGCCATCAAACACGCGTTGGCGCGACATCAGAAATTCCGGCCGGCGCCTCGGTTAACGGCACCCATCTGGCCTTTAATTGCTGCCACAAATGACCGAAGTTCCGGATCAAAAGGGAGCCGCGGGGGGCGGCGTGGGAGAGGCACGTAGCTCACAGGTGGCCTGCGTCAATACCCAGCAGCCCTGGCCCTCGTATGAACGCACTCTACCGTTCTGTGCAGCTTGCAGATGTGATCACTGTGAAGAAGTCGGTAAATTTATTGTGATATAGAACGATGGACAGGTCGACCAGCGCAAAACTAGGAGACACTTTGCCAGGCACACAATGCGCGATTTCTGTAAACTTTATCAACACTAATAAGGGGACCGTCAGAACTTTCCCTGACTTACCTCATTCACGTTGACAGGGTGTTTAGGGCACGACGAGAACTTCAACAAATGTCAACAGAAGGACGTAATTCTCAACCGTTTTTTAGAAAATCGAGTTTGATAATCTTGGCGTGCTTATATACTTTGTGTGGTCGCTAGTATCCAAGGATTCTACAGCCGAGTAAATAAGCGCTTTGTAAGGGGTCCGTAGGCCCTTACTATAAGTTTTGCGACAGCACAGGTCGACAGAACAAACAATCGATAGTGTGTGTCGGGTTGCGAGAGCGAGAGCGAGTGTTGAGACAGTAGAGTGTGGTACGCGCTGCGGGCCGAGCCGGGTGGAGGTCTGTTGGTGGAATGCAAGACCGTACCGACAAAGGGAGTGGCCATCGCCGTGGTTTAACCCCTTTGTGTTAGGAATATTCGGGAAAGTGAAAAAGCATAATTACTAGTGTGATTCAGTGATATTTTTGTGCCGATATTTGTAATTACGCGTCTACCGCGCCGGCATCATTTGGATTGCAGTGTTGGATTGTAGTGTTGGATTGTAGTGTTGGATTACAATGATTGAAATTGCATGTGACGATAATGAATAACTGAAGGGCCTGTGCTGAGATTAGCCGTTATTAATTCTGTACGACGAAGGCAGTGGCTGTCTCCTTACTTTGTGTTTTTGTGATGAATATAGGTCGTTGATTAATGAATCTGTGTTGTTGTTCTTCTTGCCACCAGACATTTTATTATTACAGCTTTTGAGAAGGACAAAATGGAATGTAACATCTCCGTAGCAGTCCAATCCGATTGCCAACCCCATTAGGTACACGGTCACATTAATTATTATCTATTTGTGCTGCTATCAGATCCCGATCGAGCGGGATAAGTAAAGTAAAATAAACCGGAGTGTTACACCCTGGTTTCATAAGCGTGGGGTCTGAGGATAGTGTCGCGCTGGTGGTACTCTTTTTCATTCCCACTTATCTGTAAGAACAGATTTATGATTCTGCACTTTTCGATATCTACCGATTCATTTGTAAGTAGGCTGTTTAGGTGTTTATGTTGGTAACGCCAAAATCACTGACAGTGCTGTGTGAAGTCTGTGGCTGCTTTGCATTGTTGGAATATTCGCTATTGTAGTGTACGGCAGTTGGATGTGAATAGCGCGTACTATTGCGCAGTTGGAGGTGAGCCGCCAGCAGTGGTAGATGTGGGGAGAGAGACAGCAGAATTTTGAGAGCGGACGATCTGTATGTGTGTCCATCAGAAAGAGTAAATTTGTAATATTGGATATCATGAACTGATATATATATATACCTTAATAATTTTCAAAAGTCATCATATATATATATATATATATATATATATATATATATATATATATGATGACTTTTGAAAATTATTAAGGTAAATACATTGTTTGTTCTTTATCAAAATCTTTCATTTGATAACTTTGCCTATCAGTAGTTAGTGCCTTCAGTAGTTAGAATCTTTTATTCAGCTGGCAGTATTGGCGCACGCTGTATTGCAGTAGTTAAGAGTAACGAAGATTTTTATGAGGTAAGTAATTCATGAAAGGTATAGGTTATTCTTAGTCAGGGCCATTCTTTTGTAGGGATTATTGAAAGTCAGATTGCGTTGCGCTAAAAATTGTGTGTGTCATTTTAGTGTTGATCAGAATAAGTAAAGAGAGAAATGTCTGAGTACGTTCAGTTCTGCTCAGCTATTTGAAAATCGAATAACGTAAGGGGTTTACCAGGACAGTAATTCATAAATTTTTCTAAGGGGATGTTTCACATTTGTTATTTTCATAATTTTTACCTGAGAAAGCGGTTTTGCCTCGAAAATTTGGAAAGAAGTTTCCCATTATAATCGTATTCAGTGTTTATTACATGTACTGTATGTCTCAGTAATTACAATGTCGCCGGCTGCTGTGGTCAAGCGGTTCAAGGCGCTTCACTTTGGAACCGCGCGACCACTACGGTCCCAGGTTCGAATCCTGCCTCGGGCATGGATGTGTGTGATGTCCTTAAGTTAGGTAGGTTTAAGTAGTTCTAAGTTCTAGGGGACTGATGACCTCTGATGTTAAGTACCATAGTGCTCAGAGCCATTTGAACCATTTGAATTACACTGTCCAATCATATTAATGTTGCCTTCAGAAAAAAAAAAAAAAAAAACGCATAGCCGCCTTTTGTAGCGCGGACGGGTGCGTGTCGTGCAAGAAGAGTCAGTGAGGTTCTGAAAGGCACCGACAGGAATGTTTCTCGGCTGACGATGCATGGCGAGAACAGCCGGATCGAGGTGGCCCCACAGATTCTCGATTGGGATTAAATCAGTGGAGTCTGGTGGCTAGGGGAGTACAATAAACTCATCTTGGTGCTCTCCGAACTACTCACGTACACTGCAAACTGAGTGACATGTTGCATAGTCCTGCTGGTAGATGCCATCATGCCAAGGAGAAACAAACCGCTCGTAGAGATGGGCATGCTTCCAAGGATAGATGCATATTTGTGCTGATGCACTGTGCCTTCCAGAATGACGAGATCACACAGAGAACGTCACGAATACGTTTACCAGACTATAAAGATCCCTCGATTGCTGCAGGGTGGTTGCTTAGAGGCTTTTCACGCCAATGGATCGTAAAGCGTGAGTCATCTAAAAGGGCACCTGTCGTCACTCGGTGGACGTCCAATTGTGGTGTTGGTGTGCAAATTCCAACCTTCGTCGTCGATGGATAGCAGTCAGGGTGGTTGCATGAACCAGATGCCTGCTGCTGAGTCTCAAAACGCAGGAACGTTTGCTGAACGGTCGTTGAGGAGTCTCTGTTGGTAGCTCCTTAGGTCATCTGGCCGTTCAGTCACGCAACAGTTGCGCATGTATTGGCCTGTAAACATCTACGAAGCTGTCGTTGATCCATGTCATCTGTGGCCCGAGGTGCACCAAAATTGCTTCGGCGCCGTTTCTGAATAGCGTCATTTTCCCATGCACAGTGTTCTGTAACCACTGCAGCAGGTGAAAACTTTACCAACTTATCCGTTTCGGAAATATTTCCACCCTCGGCCCAAAAGCCAATGACCATGCCAGTTTGGACGCCAGACAAATCTCTCCGTTTCCGTATTACAACGTGTCCCCACTGTAGTGGGACGCGAAATTGAAGCGTCACCCATCCACCAGTGTCAGCCCAGTTTGCAGGTGAATATAAGTTTAATTTAGTTTTTTGTTTATGTATTTTTGTAATAATTGTAATGGTTGTGATTTGTCTAAAGTTTTGTATTTATTTTTTATGTTTCATGTACGGAGAGGGCGGCGCAACGGACGGAGACAGCATCTTCGCTACCGGGACCAGAGAGAAAATTGCTGGCCACTATACGTCGCGGATCGACAGCCAAAGAGCAACAGAAGATCCTGAAACCGAGTTGTTGCGTCGTGCTTCTAAAAATTGAAAATCAAGAATTAGTAATGTTTCTACAACAATGACGTCATAGAAAGTTTAATCATGTTGTAAATGTTCAGTTCTGTCTTGTCAAGGCTCAGGTTCACGTCTATATGTAGGAAGATAATAAACTAGTGGATGCTACTAAAGTTTAAATACGTGTTCCGAGTATTTATTTATGAAGAATTATGTTACGTAATTTATTTGACAAGATTATTAATTTTTGACAACGTCCATCGCGAGTTTGAATCTCGAAAGTTTATTCAGTGTGGGTCTAATATTTATTAAAGCAGATCACTTGCATTAATATAATTTCTGAGGAGAAACAAACGACATCTAAATTGAAAAAAGTTTGCGCAAACCAATTGGCCTGAGTGACGAAATGCTGCGCATACGACTCAAATGATGATGTTTTAATCACAGTTTCGTTCAAGAACCATTCAGAGACAAATTTAAAAAAGGACTTAAATAATTTTGAAGTGTGCTGTAACTGACGTAGGTGACGAAGTCTGCACATGGTCATACGTCAAAAGAAAATCATTCATACAAAACTTACGTCGTTACACTACACCACCAGCACGGTTTATATACCCTCCACCGCTTGTGCTGCCACCTGTCATCAGTGAGTGTTTATTGCACGTTAACATCGAAGATGTGAGGCGGTCACATTAACGTAAGTGGACCGTATATTGTTTTATATGTTTCCACGATCACTATCACTCTGATTCGTGCAGTCCCCCATGGGTTAACATTATACTGTACTTACGACAAAAGTACATATAATAACTGAATAAAATGACTATACTGATCTGATTTAAAGTGCTCGTGTATTCTCTTTTTGTATCCAATCTCCTCATGAAACAAATTTTCTCGTTGCTCAGGATAAAGATTGTGAAAACAATAAATGTGTCATTAAATTTCCGCAGTCATAATAAATGTGTTAGAATAATGTGGAAACGAAAAAAAATCACATACTAGCCGGATTCGCTCCAGAGACCTCGCGTTTATGAAACTAAGTGCTTACTCTCCCGGCTGCGGACGCTGAATACTAACGACGATACAAAATACGTAAACACGCCTAAACTTTTCAAGCTCGGTTTTTCTGAAAACGGTTGAAAGTTGCTTCTTCTTGTTCATACATGTTGAAGCCCTGTTCATGCTCCACAAGCCGTGTCAATAGGAATCAAATGGGCGAGGGGAATTTCGAACTGCCCCATTGCAGGCTACACCTAGGAGTTAAAGCGTATAGATTTAGGATAGGTCAACGAAGGGTCGCTACACTTTGGACGTGAATGGATGGTATGGAAAGTCACTTCAAAATAGGGACGCGTTCACCCTAGGCCAGCACATCATCACCAACGGTGAAAGGGTGTTATCAGTCATCCCTCGTGAAATAAAACGTCGGAATACGGTATCAGAACTAAAAAACGGACAATGATGAAGTATATTTTTACAAACTGCTGCATAACTGCAGATAAATGCAGTTATCCAGAAAAATACAGAATTTTTTCTTTAATCCCAGTCAAATATCACAAACAATTGTCACACTATCGATTTCTATTCATAGTCACCATCTTCAGATCTGAATAGAACTTAAGCAGCGTTACTTAACGTCGTATGATTACACCAAAGCGGCATTGTACTAAGATATAAAAGAAGTTACCTTGGCATAGTGGAAGAGGTATAATGTGAACAGCCCAGGTGTTCACAGAACAGCATTTTTTTTTACCTGTGTGGGAGCTTGTAATAAAAGATGGACTCACTCACTCATTCATCCATTCATTCAAGCAAGTTAGAAATTATCACCTTCACACACATGGATACAGTGTGGGGAGGAAAGAAAAAACGGTATACCCGTCCAGTACAATACGGTTTTTTATTCTTCAGTAAAATATTAATTCCAAAGATAATTAGGAAAACAATTTGGAATCACTGCTGAGTGATTGTTATACACTGAAGTATACACTGAAGACCCAAAGAAATTTGTAGACCTGCCTAATATCGTATAGGGTCCCTGAGAGCACGCAGAAGTGCCACATCACCACGTGGCATGGACTCGACTAATGTCTGAAGAAGTGCCGGAGGGAACTGACACCATGAATCCTGCAGGGCTGTCCAGAAATCTGTAACAGTACGAGGGGTTGGAGATCTCTTCTGAACAGCACCTTGCAACGCATTCCAATAATGTTCACGTCTGGGAAGTTGGGTGGCCAGCAGAAGTGTTTAAACTCAGAAGAGTGTTCCTGGAGCCACTCTGTAGCAATTCTGGACATGTGGGGTATCGCTTTGTCCTGCTGGAATTGCCCAAGTCCTTAGGAATGCACAATAGACATAAATGAATGCAGGTGATCAGACAGGATGCTTACGTTGGTGTCACCTGTCAGAGTAGTGTCTAGATATATCAGGGGTTCCATGTCACTCCAACTGCACACGCCCCACACCATTACAGAACCTCCACCAGCTTGAACAGTCTCCTGCTGATATGCAGAGTTCATGGATTCATGAAGTTGTCTCCATACCCGCACACGTCAATCCGCTCGATACAATTTGATACGAGACTCGCCCGACCAGGCAACAAGTTGCCAGTCATCAACAGTCCAATGACGGTTCAGTCATCAAGGGTACACAAGTGGGTCCTCGGGTCCGAAAGCCCATATCGATGAGGTTTCGTTGAATGGTTGGACGCTGACACTTGTTGATTGCCTTGCATTGAAATCTGCGGCGATTTACGGAAATGTTGCACTTCTGTCATGTGGAAAGATTCTTTTCAGTCTTGAATGGCCCCGTTCTTGCAGGATCTTTTTCCGGGCGCAGCGATGTCGAAGATTTGATATTTTACCAGATTTCTGATATTGACAGTACACTCGTGCAATGGTCGTGCGGGAAAATCCCCACTTCATCGCTATCTCGAAGATGCTGTGTCCCATCGCTCGTGCGCCGACTATAACACCACGTTCAAACTGCCTTAAATCAAGATAACCTGCCATAAGACCAGCAGTTAACGATCTAGCAACTGCACAAGACACTTGCTGTCTTATGTAGGCATTGCTGACCGGAGCGCCGTATTCCGCCAGTTTATATATCTCTGTATTTCAATAAGCATGCCTATACCAGTGTCTTTGGCGCTTCAGTGTATATTGTCGCCAAAGAGTTCCGAGTCGGCACTCAGCTTCGAGTTCTGGGGAATGAAATGCGTGAATGAGGGATGAGAAAGTGGGAGAGGCCCAGAACAGTCCTATAAAAGAGGTGGCACCCACAACTCACTATTGCCACGGAAAAAAAGAAGACTAATAGAACTACGTATTCATCAGTTCATATATTTCAGACAGACGTGTTATATATATGCTCCAGGCCTGGACTTCTGAATTCAATTGTTTCCGTTTTAAAAGGCAATTAAGAAGGTCAATTCCACGAGGCGCAGAGCTTCTAGTATTATCCAGAATTTAATTAGATTTCTAGTTGAGTGATCAGTTGTTTATTTTACCCAAAGAATCTGTATGACAGTGTAGTTATTTAATTTCAGCTAATCCAGTGAATTCATATTTGAATACCCTACTGATTGTTGTGAAACCAGATTTAACACACATCAGCTAGCACAGTCGTTTATGTATGAGCTTGTATCATTCTTGTGTGTGGCAGACCTCAAAATAGTCTTCTAAACGTAGAGCTACACTTTCACTTCCATTTGCTCTTGAGTAGTACAGAATACACCTTTTTGTGACATTCTTTTTCTTTTCATTTGGAGGTATGTACATTGGAAAATGAGCTCACGGTCTCACCTGTTGTTACATAGTTTTGGTACCCGTTGATGGTATCCCACGAATACTCAAGATAGCTATGCATTCGCTAGCATCTGCAGTTCAAATGTTCAAATGGCTCTGAGCGCTATGGGATTTAACTTCTGAGGTCATCAGTCCCCTAGAATTTAGAATTACTTAAACCTAAGTAACCTAAGGACATCACACACATCCATGCCCGAGGCAGGATTCGAACCTGCGACAGCAGCAGCCGCGCGGTTCCAGACTGTAGCGCCTAGAACCGCTCGGCCACACAGGCCGGCGCATCTGCAGTAAACCGCCCTCATCACGAACAAATCCCTTCGTCACGTTGGCTGTTTACCAAGATCAGCTATCAACTGACACATCTAGCCTCTGCTTAGTTTTAGAATGTATTGTAGAGCTGTCTATTAGTTAGAAAATGAACTCCATTCATTCGTATAGTGATTCGCGCGTTTACGATCTGAGCTCGTCATAAGATTTAAATGTCATAGCAACTTCGTGCGACAGCTCTTCGCTCTATGGGACTGCGATACTTGTAAAGCGTGCAGTTTCTTTTTGTTATTAACTAGCGGAGAAATCTGGCGATGCGCAGGTACTATTTATAGCTGCGCGCACCCCCGTACCAGCCAGCGACTCGTCTTATGCTTCACGTTTATGACCTCATAGCTCCTATTTGTCATACAATAAGTACATTCATGGCATATGCGGATACTGTCTGCAAAATGTGTTGCGAGTGGAGTTAGTGGCAACGAAGTAATAAATTTAAACATCATACACGAAGCTGCAGTTTTACACGCACTTAACTGTTTACGACGTCGTATCTCCAGAAATGTGTATCGTACAAAGATATAATTTTGCATTTACATTCTGTGGTATACGTACATACTGTTTGTATAACGTACATTTAGTAGTAAATAAATAATAAATTATAACGTAATGACTCAAGCTGTGATTTTACTGCACGAACAGCTGAAAAATAAGAAGCGATGAACATTTTTATCTTTCATCTTTTGGCAGGGGCTGTCAGCGAGAAAATTTTTGTAAAGGTGTGAAATAATGTGCAAAGTTCATTTCAAGTCGCTAAGTACTCTCATTCTCAAATAATGAATCAATGAAGTCTGGTAGTTCACGCGTCGCGGGTTACGCTTCTTTTTCACCCTCGGCCCCATGACTGATAGATTCTTACCCCCAACAGCGATTGTCACCTGTCAGTACGGCATAGGTACACCAGGTTTGGTTCATATTGGTCCAATGCTTTAATATCAGATGTGGAACATAGATATTTAGACGCATACGAGTACTCACATCCAGTCTGTATGGGCTGCTGTGGAAAGCTGGCACCTTAAGTTTTGCCATTCATTATTTTTTGGAGCGCAACCTAGTCTGTGTGACGGTACGTTATTGCCGGCCGCTGGTGGCCGAGCGGTTCTGGCGCTACAGTCTGGAACCGCGCGACCGCTACGGTCGCAGGTTCGAATCCTGCCTCGGGCATGGATGTGTGTGTTGTCCTTAGGTTAGTTAGGTTTAAGTAGTTCTAAGTTCTAGGGGACTTATGACCTCAGCAGTTGAGTCCCATAGTGCTCAGAGCCATTTGAACCATTTTTTTGAACGGTACGTTATTGACAATGACAGATGCATATTATGGGGCCACAGTCACAATTTTTATGCTAGCAAATTAATATTTCCAGAGGATTTAGTCCCTAGTAGTGGCGGCTCACTCGATTCAAACTAAAAAAAAAAAAAAAAAAAAAAGCTCGGGCTACAATCCTCATTCAGCATTTCTTAGGAAAGGGAACCGTCACAACATGAGAGCTATGAGAAGTAATTTTTAACATGAAAACTGTTTCTAATCTTCTTAAAAAGATTTTTTTAAAAAAAATCAACAATTGTTATGGTGACCACTGATAGCGGTACTAACTCTTCGTTACTGTGGTCAACTACGAGAGCGTACTTAAAAGCAGTGCTTCCGAATTTTTTATTCTCTTCTCAATGTCGGTTGAGTTATTGCATGTCATACGTATTATTCGATCGACTGCCCTGCTTTGCTGACGCAAGATGCAAAACTCTTCCGCTAGAGGTGTCCGAATTGTAACGTATAACACGGTGGTGTGTGAGAAGCAGCTTCTTGTAATCGAATTTCTAGCTGAAGAAAAACTGGCCCGTATTGAAATCCATAGAAGCATGAAAGCTGTGTACGCTGATGATTGTATCGGCGTCAATAGTGTGTGACGTTGGATTATTCGTGTTAGTAATGAAGGAAACAGGAGGTCAGCACCTCAAAATGTGTGACAGAGCTCGGAATGGACGACCTAATACGGCAACCGACGAGACTATCAGAATTGGCTGGGTGAACCCATCCGAGAAAATCGTAGGGTGACATAGCTAAAGCTCTTAGGTAAGTGTGGCATATCACGACAGCGTGTACAGGCCGTCATTGGAGAGCTGCGGTACAGAAACTGTGCACATGGTGGTTGCTTCAAATGCCAACTCTTGACATGAAACAGAGGAGACTGGACAACTGTTAACAATTTTTTTGCGTTTTGAGCGTGAGAGTTATGGGTTTCCTATCAACACTGACAGGTGATGAAAGCTGAGTTCATCATTTTAGCTCCGAAAATAAGAGAGCATGAATGGATTTCCGCCACAAAGGATCACCGAAGATCAAGACTGTGCTATCAGCAGGCAAAGTCATGAAAATTCCTGGCAGATTAAAACTGTGTGCCGGACCGAGACTCGAACTCGGGACCTTTGCCTTCCGCGGGCAAGTGCTCTACCAGGAGACCGTCTGTGTAGTTTGGTAGGAGACGAGGTACTGGCGGAATTAAAGCTGTGAGGACAGGGCGAGAGTCGTGCATGGGTAGCTCAGTTTTAATCTGCCAGGAAGTTTCATATCAGTGCGCACTGTAGAATGAAGATTTCATTCTACAGAGAGTCATGCTCACAGTGCACTGGGACGTTCAGGGTGTGGTGCATCTGGAAGTCATAACTAAAGCACTTCGTCTTCAGGCCACAAGTGGCCCATCGGGACCATCCGATCGCCGTGTCCTCCTCAGCTGAGGATGCAGATAGGAGGGGCGTTTGGTCAGCACACCGCTCTCCCAGTCGTTATGATGGTTCTCTCTGACCGGAGCCGCTACTATTCGGTCGAGTAGCTCCTCAATTGGCATCACGAGGCTGAGTGCAACCCGAAAAATGGCAACAGCGCATGGTCGACCAGACGGTCACCCATCCAAGTGCCAGCCACGCCAAACAGTGCTTAACTTCGGTGATCTGACGGGAACAGGTGTATCCACTGTGGCAAGGCCGTTGCCCCATGACTAAAGGCATGACCATAAATTCAGCAGTGTACTATGAAACCCTCAGAAAACTGAAATTACTAATTCGAAGAGTTTGTCGGTAAATGGATCGCCCCCTCCTTCACCATGACAGTGCCAGACCACAGACGAGAGCACACTGGACTCGCAGTCGAGAGGACGACGGTTCAACCCCGCGTCCGGCCGTCCTGATTTAGGTTTTCTGAGATTTCCCTAAATCGCTCCACGCAAATGCGGGGATGGTTCCTTTGAAAGGCCACGGATGACTTCCTTCCCCATCCTTACCTAATCCCATTGACCGATGACCTAGCTGTCAGGCCCCCCCTCCCCCCCAAACCAACCAACAGAGGAGCCCTGCGACATCTGCAACAGTCCGACGCCTTGGGTTCACTGTCACTTTGGTCCTCCTTACAGCTACGACTTGGCCGCATCCGATTTTCATCTGCTCTCAGACCTTAAAGACGATCTTCGAGGACTTCATTTTGATAGTGGTGAAACGTTGCAAACAGAGGTGATATTGCGGCTCCGTCCGCAGTAACGATATCCACAAACCTGTCTCTAGTTCGCAGAAATTTCTTCATCGCCAGGGTGACTACGTTAAGAAATAAATTTGATCGTGTTACCGTAGTTTACATCAGTTTAGTTACATTCGTGGAGGAATGTTAATAGCGTTTGTTTTATTTAGCAAGAGCTAAGAGTTTTTACATAAAAAATTCGAAGGCAGTACTTTAGAGCTTGCCCTCGTAACTTAACATTATTAATGGTTTAGTGTAACAACATACTAAACTTTTTATTTGGTAATAAAAAATCCTCGGTTGTTACAAATATTGGTGAAAACGTTACACATAAACCTTGAACACATGTGAATTACAAAAAATGTTGGTTTTCCATAATAGCGTTATTTTTATAAAGTTCTCACATATTTCGATTTCCCAGTCATAATGCTCACATTCCTGAATATAAGAGAACTGATAACTACAATTATATTGTCCTAGTTTTACCTATAATGTGCAATTTGCTTACAGGTAGTATTTGGAGAAACAGTGTTCATTCATTGTCTTCTTCATTACTGAAACAACTTTCACACCATTGCAGCAATGTGTTCTAAGCACAAAAATTACTTTATATGTGGTATCAATGTTTTCTTTTCCTTTTCTTGACTGTAGGTCATATCATGCATCTGTAACTTCACCTGCTTTCTGTTCATTTTTTAAAAATTTTTTTTAATTTTTAGGGGGATTTTCACTGGAAGTTGTGTTATAGGTATTTCCTTTTCAGCCTCAGTTGAAGATTTAGACAAAGAGGTGTTAACTGTTCATAATTACTAACTAAGCAATTGAATTATAAATAATCAACTCGTAGACTACATATAATACGATTATATTACAGTTTGGACTCACCATATTTATAAAAGCAGAGAGAATCTAGAACTGTAGTGGGATCTGATACACCTCAGCGGCAAAATAAGCATGTGTGTTCCTCCACGAACGAAGCTAAACTGATGTTAACTACAGTAACACCATCTACGGCTTGTAAAAGTAAGCTACGAAAGTGTTCAAGTACAAATCATGCTCTATTCGTGACAATGTTGACAAATAACGAGGATGTGTGAAACCCTAAGACAGTAACGAAGGGTTAAATAAATTTGAGACGTAACTATTGATGGCTCGATTAGTCGCATTTACCACAGCGCGCTATCAAAGTGCTGTCACAGGTTTCCGGGACTCCGCCTAGCGCCAAGCTGTATAAAGCACATGCGCTGAGGAAACGTTGGCAAGTGTGACGAGTACGTGGGAGAGTGTCCCAAGGTTCCATACTAGGCCCACTACTTTTTCTTGTGAATATCAATGACCTGTCATCTGTTTCATTACCAGATGCCAAATTTGTCTTATTTGCAGATGATACAAACATTGCAATAAATATTAAATCAAATATAAATTTAGAAAGGGCAGCTAATCAAATTTTTACAGACATTAATAAGTGATTCATAGCCAATTCACTGTCATTAAACTTTGAAAAGATCCGCTATTTGCAGTTCAGAACTTCCAAGAGATTTCCTCTAGTGTGTGTATAAAATATGATGACATGGAAATAGGAGAACTTGAGAGTGTAAAATTCTTGAGATTACAACTTGATAATAAATACAGCTGGGAGCGACATACTAACGAACTACTAAAGCACTTAAACAAGTCTGTGTTTGCAGAGCGAATGCTTTCAGACATAGGAGATATAAATATAAAAAAACTGGCATATTTTGCTTATTTTCACCCCATTATGTCCTATAGTATCATATTTTGGGGAAGCTCCACAAACCGAGAAAAATTTTTTAGAATACAGAAGCGTATAATAAGAGTAACGTGTAGTGTAAATCCAAGAACATCATGTCGAATTCTGTTCAAAGAATTGGGTGCACTAACCACAGCTTCTCAGTATATTTATTCCCTAATGAAATTTGTTGTAAATAATACATCTCTTTTTCCAACTAACTGCTTAGTACACAGTATCAATACTAGGATTAAGAACATTATGCATAAAGATTTAGAATCACTTACTCTGTCCCAGAAAGGAGTCCAATATTCAGCAGCGCATATTTTCAATAAGTTACCAGCAACCATTAAGAGTTTAGTTTCAGACAAGACACAATTAAAACATACTTTAAAAGAATTTTTGGTGGCCAACTCCTTCTATTCCATCCATGAATTTCTCAGCAAGTGCAGTAGACCATTTTAATGAAATTTATTATACTTTAATTTTCGACAATACTTGGTTGTAACAGCCAAGTAACTACCTACTGTGTAAATGATGGATGTATGAAAAGCAGATGTAAGTCTTAAGTCTGTAAGTAGTAGAAGTTTAATTTTAAATCTTCTACATAATTTACTGTTCTTAACTGAGGATCATTGAAATAAATAATTTACTTTAATTTTTGACAATACTTGGTTGTAATAGCTAAGTAACTAGCTACCATGTGGATGATGGATTTAATGAAAGCAGATGTAAGTATTAAACCTGTAAATATTAGAAGTTTAGTTTTAATTCATGTACATAATATTACTGTTTATTGACTGAGGATCATTAAAATTAATGAAACTCAGGTTTTTCTTACATTTTTGTAATGTGTTTATCCGACATGTTCCACACCCAGGAGGATCCCCTCTTTTGTGGGTCTATGGAATGAATAATTTATCTAATCTAATCTAGTAGTATCGCCGAAGTCAACAAGCATACGGCCAAACTATCCGCGGTCTCAGCACCAATAACCAGGAAGAGCTTGTTGGTTTGTTTCCGTAGCCCAGCAGGTTGCTACCGGCAGTGCACAGCAATAAGGGGCACGTGCTTGGGCCGTATCTATAGTAGTTGTGAACATCACGGTACGTGTCTTACTGAAACGTGTGACTCACCTTGCCTTGCACAATTTTTGAATTATAGCCGAATTAATTGATCTTCGTGTAACGGCATTTGTTTGAAATCAGCTGCAGAAGTCTATGTTACTGCGTTTAGCGTGCTTGAAGTGTTCTTTAAAGAATACTGCATGTCTGAGCTGTTCATCTACTGCTTGCAGAAGAGGCCTGTTGTTTGAATTATTTTGTAATAATTCTATGATAACTTTGAAGCTGTCGTTTGATTCGTTTTGTAATAATTATCTCGTCACTTTAAAAGCGACGACGTCACCTGCGGCAATGGCACGGATTCTGGGATAATTCAGTTTTTATTAGAAATCTGAAGCCATTTAAATTGGTATTATCTTATGCTACACCGTGTAAGTATCTGCCAGATGCCGAAAGTTTTCAAAAGCGTAATCTGGAAGTTCAAGTTACGTAAAGCGGACGACGGTAGTCTGCTGAATTGTTTAATAAATTAACTTAATTTTGTTAGGCAACGTTCAGACTAACGATATTTTAGTGCAATTAGAAATAAAGCTATTGTATATTTTCTTAACGCTCCAATGTTTCTTTATTGGTTTTTAAGAGTTTAATATTCGTATTGGACTTGCGTATTCGGTAACTGCTATTACGATTTACACATGTAACAAAATCTCATTTTCAAAATTTCATTTGTTTCCAAGTGTAACTGGAACTGTGAGTAGCCTTACTTTTAACTGGGGAAGCTGTGAACAGCTAATAACAGCTTCTTGGAAAATAATGTATTTTGAGAGAAATGTACTCTTTGCTAGGCAAATCAACCACAAAGCTCCACAGTCTAAGTAACCCGATCTCTACCACCGTTCCAAAAGCGTAACGCGTTTGCTCAAAGTAAGACTTTGTGCAGCCGCAAAGGATACCGTAACTCACATATTGCGGCTGAGGAACAGAGGTCACAAAAAATAGGGAGATTCTGCACTATTCTGTTTCAAAGAATGTAGACGTTGTTTTGAGGCAAAAATTTATATATTTTTGTGCTTTGCATCTACATGTGTACTCCGGAAACCTCGTCACTATGTGTGGTGCACGCTACTTCTGGTAGCACTGTAATTCCTGTAATTTCTCCCCTAAATACTGCGTGGTCAGAACAGTCGGGAAGCTACAATCTTCTATTCTTATAGCCTGCCTAATGGAAACAGCATGGTCGCAAACACCTTGCCAGTTAGGCTACGATAGGTTAGCTTCAATGTTCTCAGAAAACCTAATAATGCAGGTACCGCTATACCAAACTCTTATACACATCCACCCTCCACAAAAAAGCTGCACATAGGTCAATGCTATACAGAGTCCACAAATTTCCACATCAACATACAGAACTCCAACAAGAAATAAAAACTATGAAATACACTGCACTGATATTACAGTGAATTAATATTTGTTCCATAGATCATGAACACGACATTTCGTAATGATGTGGAACGTTTCAGTTTAACATAAATTTTCTTTACATAACATAATCTTTTTACAATTACTACTTCATATCTAACACTTTATCTATCGAGTAGAAGGAGTTGTCATTCAGAAAGACTTACTTTACAAAAAAAGAAGCTGTTTGGCTATCTGTCAGTCTTTTGATGTTATTTGGTAAAAGAACAAAGATTTTTTGGCAGCATAATTCACACTTTTCTGAGCCAAAGATAGATTTAATCCAGAATAGTGAGGAACATTCCTACTTTTAGTGTTGTACTTGTGTTCTTTGCTATTATTTTTGAATTGGGTATGTTATCAATAACAAATTTCATAAGTGAATGTATGTACTGCGAAAGTACTGTGAATATCCCGAGTTCCTTAAATAAATGTCTGCAATGTGATCTCAGGTGGGCTCTAGGTATTACTCTGATTACATGCTTTTGTGCAATGAATATTTTTTTCTCTCTTACCCGAAAACATGATGCCATATGAAAGCAACGAATGAAAATAGGCATAGTAGGCTAATTTACTGATACATTTAGCACCAAAATTTGCGGTAACCCTGATAGGACAAGTAGCTGAACTTAAATGTTTCAGCAGATCATCAGTGTGTTTCTTCCTATACAATTTCTCATCAATGCAAACACCCAGAAATTTTGAATATTCTCCAGTATCAACAGACTTCTGTTCAAAGTCTTTAATTAACAATGATGATATGCCGTTTACTGCACTGAATTGTATATAGTGTGCTTTCTCAAAATTTAGGGAGGGTCCATTTGCAGAGAACCACTTAATAATTTTCTGAAAGACAATATTTACTATTTCCTAGGCTAATTCTTGTTTGTTGGGTGTGATTTCTATACTTGCATCAACACCAAAAAGGTCTAGCTTTGAATCTCAATGACTACAGAGTGGCATGTCATCAGTACGCATTAAGAACGATAAGAGACCCAAGACTGAACCCTGTGGGACACCATTCTTGATACCGTGGATTTTTGCATACTATCCATACTGTTAACTTCAACTTCCTGCATTCTTCCAGTTAAATATGGATTAAACCATTTGTGCACTGTCACACTCATACCACAATACTTAAGCTTATGTAGCAGAATTTCACGATTCACAGACAAAAGCCTTTGAGAGATCACAAAAGATCCCCAATAGGTGACGTTCGGTTATTCAGAACAATGGATATGATCCTTCACTCCTTAATATAATGTCATAACAGACAAAAAAAGGACTTAACAAACAACAACAGACTACACTCATAACTGATAGCACCCCATCATTGAAATATGTAAAAATGGCGTATCTTGGTATAGTAACTGATAAATTATCTAGGTTATTGAAAAGTATGCATGTAAAAATCAGCTTCAGTGCCACCAAGAACGTAAGTGGGATGCATATTCACAACATGAAACTGCCTGATAGAGATCTTGACGCATCTGGCCCTTACAAAATTACCTGTAGTCAGTGCAACAAATATTATATAAGCCAACAGCAGATATTTAAGAACTCTATTCAAAGAACAATAGAGCGCTAAAAATTCGAGAAATGTAACATATTAGCAGTATCAACGCACATTAAAGACATAAAACACCCTCTGATAATCGAAAACAACCTTGAAATTATACGCCAAATCGAAAAAATTGAAAAAAGCTGTATCAGGGAAGAAATGGAGATTTTCATTCATAACACAAAAATATAGCGATAATATTCATAATGACATAACGGAATTCAAAGCCTCAAAACCCGTCACCAATAAACGTGGATTGAGCGATCTAAATTGTTCGTTGTTTCTCCCAAAAATATTTTCGAAAATTTATTTTTGTTCTGGAGTTTATCTCTGTTTTCCAGTTGTCGGTGTTGTCAGTGCATGTGTTAAATAATGTGGGTGACAAGCTACACCCATGTCTTAGCCTCTGAGTCGTTGTTAATCTATTCTTCGTCCTCCTGGTATTAATTAAAATGTCGGATATTTAGAATATTCTTTTTATTATTTTAATTAAATGGCTGGGATATCCTCTGAGGCTCATAATTTCCATAGTCTAGATCTTTTTACTTTATCGAATGCATTTTTGAAGTCGATGAATACAGTATGAGTTTCCAGCTATCACCTGAGCACTTGCGTATACAGGTTTAATTCAAACTCCACCGACCAAATGTATAATGTTGTTTACGGATATTTTCGTGTAATGGAAGCTTGGTGGCTCGTTACAGGAAGGCAACGAAATTACAATTTATTCCCTTTGTTATCCCAATTACGTATTTTTTCCTGTGAAATTACCTTCACAACAGTGAAAATCCAATAACATGAAATCACCAAAATGCAAAGCACAAAACCCAATGTATTAAAACTATTCTCAGACACAAAAGTACTGCGATATGGTAGCCGTTGCTG
Organism: Schistocerca piceifrons; assembly: GCF_021461385.2. Lineage (NCBI taxonomy): Eukaryota > Metazoa > Arthropoda > Insecta > Orthoptera > Acrididae > Schistocerca > Schistocerca piceifrons. The sequence continues at coordinate 285,204,249 of NC_060142.1, read as the reverse complement.
TGGCAAGAGTAGAGTACACTTTGTGCCTGTCTTTCATTGCATTCACTGATCTCATACACAAGGTGCATATTGGCGGACTTTTCCACAGTGCCGTTTATCACTGTTTGCGAAGGACTAACATTGCTGGATAAAAAAGAAATGTAGAGACCCGATTAATACCGACAAGCTTGCTGTTGACAGTAAAAGTGCCCCTAGTGAATGGAACAATATATGCAGTGCATACCATCGACATTTGAACTATTGTGCCGATATTTGCAGTGCAATGCAGAACAAGAATAAACAGAGGTAAGAAATTAAACGAAATGCAGTTAATGTTTAAGGAGCTGCTGGATTGCTCATACCAAAATAGTCAGAAAGTATCCCTAAACAACCTCAAAAATGTTGTCGGTGGAGTTTGGGTTCACCTTGTAAAAATTAATGGCGTTACAACACTTCATCTAGGTACACATGAAATTATATCTATCGATTTTGTCCCACAAAGAACGACGTGTTTAATTCTATCAACCTGGGAGCCATTGTCGATGGCAGTCTGAATCTCATGTACGGTGTGTTACAGATATATACTGTTCCCAAGAATGTATATATCATTTTGAGACACCCTGTGGGGATTGGACAGCCTTCAGTATACTGCTGCCAAATAGCTTGATGCCGTGGTCACAGTGCACGCTGTGAAACGGTGAAACTGATACCGCACTTGCTGCTAGAGCCTAAGAGCCTACTGGGGGCGGTCGTGTCAAATTTAGATGAATGAGGCTGTTCGTGATAGCAGGAGGTACGTCAGGTCAGGCCGCCATTAGAGGCTACTAATTGATATCTGGACCATTTCTCTCCAACTCAGGTACGGCATGGCGCTCCGGACTACGCGCAACATATTCATTAATTTACGGGGTATAGCATTCATCAGTGTCAATGCGGACGATAACAGAATGAGCAGCAGTGGCCGTGTGTGCGGCAATAGCAACCCCCAAAACATCAGTTCGGTATTACCTTCACATCGTTCACCAATAACATCCTAGAGGGGTTGTACGAAGTGATATGGGTGCCACAGAAATAGAGGAAAGACGTGCATTTTTTTTTTAAATTCAGTCGTCTGAGTTGCCTGATGCGATCCACTATCACCTCCTCTCCCATGCCAATTCTACAGCACAGACTAGCTATGACACCCGACGTGCTTAATTATTTGATATATTCCAATTTCCGTCTTCCTCTACAGTTTTTACCCACCGTAGCTCGCTCCAGTATTCCCCGATGTCTTAAAACGTGTCCTATCACCCTGTCCCTCCTCCTTGTTAGTTTATTCCTCATGTTCCTTTCTTCACCGTTTTTACGGAGAACCTATCTAATTTTTACACGCTTCCACAGAATACCTCAAACGCTCGGATTTTCGCATTTTCCAGTTTTCGCACAATCCATGATTCTCTTCCATACAACACAGAGGTCCAAACAGACATTTTCAAAAATGTCTTCTCAAATTAAGGTCCTCGTTTGATACGTACAGAGTTCTTTTGCCCTTGCAATAGCCGGCCGCTGTGACCGAGCGATTCTAGGCACTTCAGAACCGTGCTACTGCTACGGTCGCAGGTTCGAATCCTGCCTCGGGCATGGATGTGTGTGATGTCCTTAGGTTTAAATAATTCTAAGTCTAGGGGACTGATGACGTCAGATGTTAAGTCCCATAGTGCTCAGAGCCATTTTGAGCCTTGCAATATCTAGGAGTGCTCTTTCTGTCTGGACTAGTCTGATAGCTCACTCATTATGTTCTTCTTACCTCTTCCGTCAGGAGCTATTTTGCTTCTAAGGTATCAGAATTCCTTTACTATATTTACTTAACGCTCTTCAGTTTCGATGTTAAGTTCAGGTTTCGAGCTACAATTCCATTTTATAGTGTCACAGCACAACCAGAGTTAGTGTGACATTACAAAATGGGCTTGTAGTCCGAATCATAGGTCGTTTAAAATTGAGAGCCAAGACGGCCGGAATCCGCTAATAAAAGGTAGTAGGAGTAAGCCACTAAATTACAGGCCCATATCATTAACGTCGATATGCAGCAGGATTTTGAGATATATATTGTGTTCGAACATTATGTCGAGGAGTTCCTTGAAAAATTAAGCTGATTCTTATTGTATTGTTGACAGCGTTTACTTAAACTTATGGACTGACATTTTTCAGGTTCATGAACATTTATTTTTATCTGTTATTACTTTTATGTTATAAGTTCATGTACTGACACGCTCCATGACCTTGGACATTTGCTCCTCAATTTGGTCCTACGGAACTTGACGTGAAAATAAATAAATAAATAAATGAAGTACCTCGAAGAAAACTGTCTACTGACGCACATCAGCCGGCCGGTGTGGCCGAGCGGTTGTAGGCGCTTCAGTCTGGAACCGCGCGACCGCTACGGTCGCAGGCTCGAATCCTGTCTCGAGCATGGATGTATGTGATGTCCTTAGGTTAGTTTGGGTTAAGTAGTTCTAAGTTCTAGGGGACTGATGACCACCGATGTTAAGTCCCATAGTGCTAAGAGCCATTTGAACCATTTGGACACGTATCAACATGGATTTACAAAACTTCGTTCTTGTGACACACAGCTAGCTCTTTACTCGCACAAAGTGTTGAGCGCTATTGACAAAAGATTTCAAATTGATTCCGTATTTCTGGCTTTCCGGAAAGCTTTTGCACTGCACCACAAAAGCGACTTGCTGTGAAATTGCGTGCTTACGGAATATCGTCACAGTTATGTGACTGGATTTGTGATTTCCTGTGAGAATGATCACAGTTCGTAGTAATTCATGGAAAGTGATCGAGTAACACAGAAGCGATGTCTGGAGTTCTACAAGGTAGAGCTATATGCCCTTTGCTGTTCCTTATCTATATAAACTGTTTCGGAGACAATCTGAGCAGCCGTCTTATGTTGTTTGCAGTTGATGCTGTCGTTTATCGTCTAGTAAACTCATCAGAAGATGAGAACAAATTGCAAAACAATTTAGGAAATACATCTGAATTGCGCGAAAATTGGCAGTTGACCCTGAATAACGAAAAGTGTGAGATCATCCACATGAGTGCTAAAAGGAACTCGTTAAATTTCGGTTAAACGATAAATCAGTCTAATCTAAAGGCTGCAAATTCAACTAAATGTCAAGTAATTACAATTACGAACAATTTATATTGGAAAGAACACATAGAAAATGTTGTGGGGAAGACAAACCAAAGACTGCGTTTTATTGCCAGAACACTTAGAAAGTGTAACAGATCTACTAAGGAGACTGCCTACACTACGCTTGTCCTTCCTCTTTTAGAGTACTGCTGCGCGGTGTGGGATCCTTTTCCGATAAGAATTAATGGTATACCTAGAGAAAGTTCAAAGAAGGGCAGCACGTTTTGCATTATCGCAAAATAGGGGAGAGAGTGTCACTGAAATGATATACGATTTGAAGTGGACATCACTAAAACATAAGCGTTTTTTGTTGCTGCGGAATCTTCTCACGAAACTTCAATCACCAACTTCCTCCTCCGAATGGGAAAATATTTTTCTGACGCCGACTTACATAGGGAGAAACGATCACCACAATAAAGTAAGGGAAACCAGAGCTCGCACGAAAAGATACACATGTTCGTTTTTTCCTCGCGCTATACGAGATTGGAATAATACAGAATTGTGAAGGTGGTTCGAACAACTCTCTGTCAGGGTCTTAATGTGACTTGTGTGTGTGTGTGTGTGTGTGTGTGTGTGTGTGTGTGTGTCGTGAGCGAAGAAGACGCACAACTCACTCTTTAAGTACCCAACAGGATATGGCAGCACATGTCTGAGGTGCTCGAAAATTTTTGAAGAATCTGCACCTACCTTCGCTGCCGCTTAAAAACAATTAGCCTTGCAATTACTAGTGTGACTTCGATATGAGGCGAGTTCGCGATATTCGACGTTCAAGGGTTAGAATGGATGTTTGTTACGGTAGTTATGCAGATCTGAAGATACTTGCACAGGATAGACCACCGTGGAGTGCTGCGTTAAATCACTCTTACAGTGAGGAAGCTGTTTCTCCCAGTGTCTATGTTGTCTATACTCCTATAACATTTGAGAAGTTTAGAAATGTATCTAATGTCTTTTTTTTCATTTTAGGTAACAAAGAAAACTTAAGCGTAGGTTCCGAACCAATACTTGCTATGCATTCGCCACTGAATGAATTGGTTGTACTTTTGTTGAGGGGGGGGGGGAGGGGGGGGTAGTGGGGATTACAATAATCGTGTTGAAGAGGATATTCCGTAAGAAACTTCTCTCTTCGGAAGTTTACTGCAAAATGCGATACCAGGTTCCACGCGGCGGGGGTAGAGGAGCGGAAATTTACCGGACTGAGCAGCTCAGCAGCTCGGCTCCCCCATTTCAGGTGAGCGATGTCGATATAGCGTGACCCACTCATACCAGGAGGTGCCATTCCGCAGCCCACGTGGCGACGTCGGGCAGACTGGAAAAGAGCGTGCATGCCCACTAAATCACTATCTTCGTCTCTAATAACATTTCTATATCTGAGTGTACCCTGCCGACCTTTGTCTTCCATACAATATTCCGAGATTAATGAGTATCTCTCATGAACTCAACACACACGTAAATTTCCTTGTGTGTACGGACAGCTATTTTACTCGTCTTATGAAATAGAACGATCGTATATGCTAAGTTGTAGATAAGACCCCTGGCGGGCTACGATTCATTGCTCGCATACCGGTAGACTCAGTTTGCCTGCATGAGAGAATGCACGCGACACACTTTTACAGGTCGTGCATCAGTACTGCTCAAATTCGCCGCCTGACATAAAAAGTGAAGCGCCCAGTAGGAGGAAAGGAAACGAAATGAAACTACACGTGCCTAAATGGTGTGTGATGTTATTTCAGTGATTATCTGAAAAGAATTTAACAGTATGAGCCTAGTTGTCAGAATGAAGTTGCACCCCCTCTAGCGTGGATGTATGATCTGATTCGGTTGGGAAGAGTGTTGTAAAGCTGATGTAGCCTCTTCTGAGGCAAGCTAACTCATCTACAGACACGATATACTGTGTGCAGGACGTCGGCGTGCTAGGCGAGAACAGGATGATCAAGTCGCGCGGTATTAACATCGCATTTCATCTACATTAGGTGGTGGGTGTAGGCGCATAGTCCACTACATTTCCCAGGTACGAAAATTCTAGTTTAAGTGAGGCAACAACACATTTATTATAGTGGACGTCTCTGATCATTGGGGATTGTAGCTGCGGACAGTGCACCACAGAGCACCAGATAACTCACCAGCTCATCGCCGGACCGCCGGACAGTAAAGCTGGACGGTCCCCTCACCTTCAAAGACCACTGCACAGATACAAGAATGAAAGTCCGTGCTAGGAACAATATTATTCGAAAACTGACAGTCGACAACTGGGGAGCACATCCGAATGTCCTCCGCACATCTGCCCTTTCTTTGTGGAATATAATCACGTGCATATAATTTGTGTGTGTGTGTGTGTGTGTGTGTGTGTGTGTGTGTGTGTGTTTGTATGATATTCAACAATATATGTATTATATGTTATGTTCTGGACACGTATAAATAAATAACCATACCAGAGGAAGACCGCATTGCAGTTCCTTCTCTAAATCCCCGCACAAAAGAAAAAATGGCTGACGTCAAAATAAGTGTCCAAGGAACAGAAAACCAACTGAAATCACTCAACAGACCTACTGGACCTGACGGGATACCAATTCGATTCTACACAGACTATGCGAAAGAACTTGCCTCCCTTCTAATAGCCATGTACCGCAAGTCTCTAGAAGAACGGAAGGTTCCAAATGATTGGAAAAGAGCACAGGTAGTCCCAGTCTTCAAGAAGGGTCGTCGAGCAGATGCGCAAAACTATAGACCTACATCTCTGACATCGATGTGTTGTAGAATTTTAGAACATGTTTTTTGCTCGCGTATCAAGTCATTTCTGGAAACCCAGAATCTACTCTGTAGGAATCAACATGGATTCCGAAAACAGCGATCGTGTGAGACCCAGAAAATATTACATACAGGCTCCCAGGTAGATGCCATTTTCCTTGACTTCCGGAAGGAGTTCGATACAAAAAAAAAAAAAAATGGCTCTGAGGACTATGGGACTTAACATCTGAGGTCATCAGTCCCCTAGAACTCAGAACTACTTAAACCTAACTAACCTAAGGATACCACACACGTCCATGCCAGAGGCAGGATTCGAACCTGCGACCGTAGTGGTCGCGTGGTTCCAGACTGAAGCGCCTGGAACCACTCGGCCACACCGTCCGGTGCACAAGCTGGTGCACGCCAATGGCAGAATATTTAAAAAGAGTATTCTCCCGCGCGCCTCCTAAGCATCTGTTAGAAGCGTGTTAAAGGTCATGGGGGATGTTTACACCGGATGAAAAGGAACCCCTGAAATGTCTGTCATGCCGTACTACGGATAACGATATCTACAGTCCGATGTGTTTCCATTTATTCGCCTTTGGCACCGCACAGGCGATCTGCCGCGCGAGATTAGCCGAGCGGTCTAGGGCGCTGCAGTCATGGACTGTGCGGCTGTTCCCGGCGGAGGTTCGAGTCCTCCCCCGGGCATGGGTGTCTGTGTTTGTCCTTAGGATAATTTAAGTTAATTGTGTGTAAGCTTAGGAACTGATGACCTTAGCATTTAAGTCCCATAAGATTTCACACACATTTGAACATTTTTTTGAACAGGCGATCTGTATCTTCAGTAAGACTATCCAACGCATTGTTATTCCCGAATTGTGTCAGAATGGTTAGAGGGACACCCCACGGAAATGGTGTTTGTGTGGATTTCCCACGTCCATGTCACCTGACTTTCATCAAGCATCTGTATATAGTATTTGCACCTTTCCATCGGTCTCATTGTGATGTCTGTCTGAGGCTAATCCAAAACGTGGTCCGGAAAAAGTGCCAAAGCGTTTCTCCTGGAGAATGCACCTGCCCCAGTTGTAGTAGCTGTAGGTATAGGACGGTCACCCAGCGAATGTATTTGTCTCTAGGTAAAGGTAAATAGAAACATGGAGGCATTCGAATAGGACATATTTATGACTAATGAGAAACACTGGCAAACTACAAGTTATTCAAGAAAGACAAGATTGCTTTCAGAACGGATCATCCTTAGTAGGTGAGTGTTTCTTTTAGTGTAGGGAAAGACGGCATTACTTAACAACAACGAAAATTGCTAGAAAATCATTCAATTGGTGGTACAAAAAACAAAAAAATACGAGCTGGTGTATGAGATGTGGAGACATAAATATCAAATTCTGCAGAACGCTAGGGAGCAAGTGTTTCTCGTATGTGACACGTAACAGCAACATAACAGCAAGATCTTACGTACTTCGTCTGCTGGGAAGGCATATAATGGTTGCACATGACAGCACTAACTGTCCGTTAGTGATTGCTGATAGACAACTGGCGGAGACCCACCCAACTGAGTCAATAAATGTCACTGCACAGGCGATGCTCTAAGCTAGAGTCTCTGTTATCAACTCACTGTTGTACAGGGTGTTCTAGGATTCGGGGGTATCACAGGAACGATCATTCGAAGTAAAAAAGTCTAGTAAACATAGGCTCTAAAATCCATACCTTAGATCACTTCTTCATCTTCGATACTGTGAAAAAAATTTCTTCTTCTGCGAGCTCACTGCTTACCATATTTTGGGAGAAGTTAGTATGGACCAAAAAAAGAAAAAAATTGTATAGTAAACATGGGCCCCAAACTGCATACCTTAACAGCTACGAGGACTTGTTCAGCAGGGCAGATGTGTTTCCCAACAGTGAAGATGAACAAGTTGTCTTCGCTCTTAGTATAAGCACTTTAAAGCCCATGTTAAGTGGACATTTTTTTCTTGTTTTGATCCATACTACTTACATGAATATAGTATATTCAGCTGTATGTCGACTTCTCACCAAACTACTTTACTTACAAGGGAACCTCCCCATCGCACCCCCCTCAGATTTAGTTATAAGTTGGCACAGTGGATAGGCCTTGAAAAACTGAACACAGATCAATTGAGAAAACAGGAAGAAGTTGTGTCCAACTATGAAAAAAATAAGCAAAATATACAAACTGAGCAGTCCACGGGCAAGATAGGCAACATCAAGGAATACGTAAGCTCAGGTGTGCCGTGGTCCCGTGGTTAGCGTTAGCAGCTGCGGAACGAGAGGTGCTTGGTTCAAGTCTTCCTTCGAGTGAAAATTTTACTTTCTTTATTTTCGCAAAGTTATGATCTGTCCGTTCGTTAATTGACGTCTCTGTTCATTGTTATAAGTTTTGTGTATGTGTTTTGCGACCGCACTGCAAAACCGTGCGATTAGTAGACGAAAGGACGTGCCTCTCCAATGGGAATCGAAAATATTTGATCGCAACGTCATAGGTCAACCGATTCCTCCACAGGAAAACACGTCAGATATATTCTATACGACACTGGTGATAGCATGTGCGTCACATGACAGGAACATGTTGTCGACCCACCTAACTTGTACACTTGGCGGATGGGTAAAAACATTCTTCTACCTTGCCCGATTTAGGTTTTCTTGTGGATGTGAAAATCACTCCCAAAAAATTTAATTTTTCACTCGAGGGCAGACTTGAACCAACGACCTCTCGATCCGCAGCTGCTCACGCTAACCACAGGACCACGGCGCTCGTGAGGTATAGCTATCCTTGAAGTTGCCAATCTTCGCTATGGACTACTCAGTTTGTATATTTTGCTTATTTTTTTTTCATAGTTCCACACAACTTCTTCCTGTTTTCTCGATTGATCTGTGTTAAGTTTTTCAAGGCCTATCCACTGTGCCAACTTATAACTAAATCTGAGGGGGGTGCGATGGGGAGGTTCCCTTGATAGCAGCGAAGTAATCGGTCATTTTACTCTGCTGTCTATTTAACCAATTTACGCTTTATAAATTACGTTATATGTTCATCATTTCATTTGCAGTTTCACTGCTCCTTCTCCTAGTTTCGTACAACATGTTCACAATTGAAGACATGCGCGGAAAAACGGGGTAGCCATCAAATGTAAAAGCTTAGAGATACGTGTTACCGTCTGTTGCTGAGTATGGGAACTATCAAAATTGACATTGGTCTCACCCCTAACACTCTACTGCATAATGTAGCCATTTGGAAACAGACGGCAAATGTACGTACAGGGTTAAGGAAACCACTCGTACATGCAAGATGTTGCTGTCTGGCAACACAGTCAGTCTGGCTTCATCGAGTTAAACTGTTTAGCGCCATTATGATGGTAGACATAGTTAAAATTCGGTAATCTTTGCTGAAGGTCGAGTGTACGGAAACACAAGCAAAAATAGCCGAAAGAATGAATTATTTCTGCCACTAAGATCACATCTAGTTACATTTTTAATGTACGTTAAATGTTTTTTAATGAGAGCACAAATTATATTCCCATACCTCTGCAGCCGGCCGAAGTGGCCGTGCGGCTAAAGGCGCTGCAGTCTGGAACCGCGAGACCGCTACGGTCGCAGGTTCGAATCCTGCCTCGGGCATGGATGTTTGTGATGTCCTTAGGTTAGTTAGGTTTAACTAGTTCTAAGTTCTAGGGGACTAATGACCTCAGCAGTTGAGTCCCATAGTGTTCAGAGCCATTTGAACCAGCCATACCTCTGTAACTCAACGATTAATAATTAATCAATATTTTCGTATGGCAACAAAACTAAAATGTTGAATAAATCAAAATTTCTGTGCTAAACCTGTTACTTAGTATTTTGGTGTCGAATCTTAGTCCAACATATTTTTTTCACTGAAACTGGTTTCCTAAAACAAAAGTCATGTAATAGAGAGCTAAATGATATTTAGGAGTGACACCAATGTCAGTTTTGATAGTTCCCGCACCCAGAAACAGATAGCAACACTGATCTCTAAGTTTTTACATTTGAGGGCTACCCCGTTTTTCCTCCCATGTCTTCAATTCTAATGGCTTCTGAAGCGTAACTCACAGCTGGGATAGCCACTTTCTACTTTCTTCTCCCTCTTCTTCTTTTTCATCATCTCTCTCGCTCGCTTCATGGTCACTGAGGCCCTGATTCCTCATTTCATTTGCTATTTCGTCTTCAGTTTGCGCTTCGGTTGCAACAAGGTCATGTTACAAAATGTTCAAATGGCTCTGACCACTATGTGACTTAACATCTGAGGTCATCAGTCTCCTAGAACTTAGAACTACTTAAACCTAACTAACCTAAGGACGTCACATACTTCCATGCACGAGGCAGGATTCGAACCTGCGACCGTAGCGGTCGCTCAGTTTCAGACTGAAGCGCCTAGGACCGCTCGGCCACAGCGGCCTGCTGCTGCATTGATTGAGAATATCACAGTTGATTTCTGGTAGTAATGCAGATAGCGGCAGATCATCAGTCATCGAACGTGTCTACAGTTTCGGCGGAATTTTCTTCCTTCCATTGTGATTCCCGCATGGCAGAAATAGTTATTGATGGGATGGGTTGCCGGTCACTGTGGCGGAGCGGTTCAAGGCGCTTCAGTGTGGAACCGCGCGACCACTACGGTCGCAGGTTCGAATCCTACCTCGGGCATGGATGTGTGTGATGTCCTTAGGTTAGTTACTTTTAAGTAGTTCTAAGCCTAGGGGACTGATGACCTCAGATGTTAAGTCCCAGAGTGCTCAGAGCCATTTGAACCATTTGGGATGGGTTGTGATCCGGCTCCAAGCTTTGGTAATGTATCTGATTGCATTCATCAGTGTAAGAGAAAAACACTCTTTTTCTCATTGCATTGTATCATTTCCAGTAATAGTAGCTTGCTATGGTGGCATTTCGAAGTCCTAATTACTCCTTGCTCCATGGGCTGCAATAAGCTTGTCATATTTTCAGGAAGAAAAACAAGCTTTATACTCTCCAGACTAGAGAGTGCTGGATGCGCTGGACGGTTGACAACAAGAACCTCTATCTTCTTTTTCTGACTTCTAAGCTCCTCGATCCCAACGCCTTATTTCAGCTTTTAAAAGTTCAGAGGTCATCCAGGACATCTTATTAGCACTGTAGTGCACGGTCAGATTTTCACATGCTCAAATTACCTAGGATTTTTTTATTTACCTTGCAAGAGAATTGTTTCTTCACAGTTCCGTCTGCGTTAGTACAAACCAGAACTGTTATTCATTCTTTAGATAACTTGCCAACAACACAGTTTTCGCCCTTGAATTTCAGAGTTTTGTCGGGTATCAACTTAAAGAAAGTGCTGGTCTCGTCTCCATAAAAATGCCAAAGTCTGCATATCCTCCACGCATTGTAAGCCACACGTTGGTTTCACCTCTCACTTTGAGAGAAGTAATGCAGTGACGTTGCTTGAACCTGTCAACCCACTCACTGCTACAGACAAATTCCTTACCTTTTAATTTCTTGACAAAGTCTTCTACTTTCACCATAAGGAGAGGTCAACAAATAGACGCTTCTCTGTTGCTTAAACCACTTAAGCAGCGCTTCATCCACGTCACTCCGTTCAGTTTCTAGTAAGCTTTTAATTTTAAATTCATTTTCTTCAAACGGAGAAACATTTTTATCCTTGTTCTTCCAAATCGTTTGGGCTGTGGAATTTACCAGGCCATATTGACGACACACGTCAATCATTTTGGTTCCATTCATGGTTTCATGAATCACTTTCAATTTTTTTCCACCGTTAAAACTTTTCTTTTACTGGCCATGCTGTTCTACAATGGGTGCACTTTGTAACAGATCGCTACGTAAATTGATGTCACGTGTACTCTTGAGTACACAGACACCTGAAAAATCTTGTTGCTAACTGACGCTAAAAAATAACGTCATGTATGTGGCACACACACGCGCACATATATATTGCCGATGTAACCGATGTCGTTATGAGAAAGTTTAACTGTATTATTGTTTTCTTTTTATTATTACTGTGTGATGGGAATTTAATGTTTCTTTTTTAGAATAAAAAGCCCTGAAAAGAGTTTTTCTTATGGTCTCCAGTATGCCATAACTCTTCGCGTTACTTTATCCTGTACAATCTTCATCATCTCTGCGTTAACTGCTGCAACCTACATCCAAATTGCTTTCTGTAGTCAACCTTTGGTCTCCCTCCTCAATTTTTACCCCACACTCTTCCCTCCGTTACGAAACTGATGATTCCTTCGTGCCTAAGGATGTGTCCTATAAATCAAACTTTCTGTTAGGTAAATTGTGCCATAAACTTCTTTTTCCTCCAATTCACTTCAGTAACTCCTCATTAGTTCTTCGATCTACCCACCTAAACCGAGCGGGGTGGCGCAGTGGTTAGACACTGGACTCGCATTCGGGAGGACGACGGTTCAATCCCGCGTCCGGCCATCCTGATTTAGGTTTTCCGTGATTTCCCTAAATCACTCCAGGCAAATGCTGGGATGGTTCCTCTGAAAGGCACGGCCGACTTCCTTCCCAATCCTTCCCTAATCCGATGAGACCGATGACCACGCTGCCTGGTCTCCTTCCCCAAACCAACCAACCAACCCAACTAATTTTCAGCATTCTTCTGCAGCACCACATTTCAAAAGCTTCTGTTCTATTCATGTCTGACCCGCTTATCACCCACGATTCACCTCTGTGCATGTCTACGCCCTACATGCATCCAGAAATGACTATCTAACGCTTAAATTTATATTTTAAAACAAATTTCTTTTTCAAATATGCCTCTCGTGCCATAGCCAGGCCGCATTTCATATCCTCTGCCTTGGCCATCATCATTTGTTTTTCTGTCTGTTACTTCCAGTGTCTCATTTCCTAATCAAATTCCTTTAGCATCACTTCATATAATGCGATTAAATTCAGTTGCTCTTGTTTTCCTTTTGTCGATGTACATCCTACAAATCCTTTTCTTAACATCACACATTCCATTAACACTTTTGCCGTTACACGTCCTTACAATGTCGTCGAACCTTCTATTCCTTCTCCCTTAACTTTTATTTCTCCTCCAAAATTTTCTTTCGTTCACTTTACTGCTTCCTCCGCGAAGGCTGGGAACAGGCTACAGCTCTGTCTCACTCCAGTCTCAATAACTGCTTCCGTTTCACGTGCCTCTACTCTTATAACTGTCGTCTGGTTTCTGTAGAAGTTGTAAATAGCATTTCGCCCCCTGTATTTTATCCCTGCTACCTTCAGAATTTCAAGTAGCGTACTCTCGCGAGCTTTATCTAAATCTACAAATGCTATTTAATATGTTAAATAAGATTGTTCCTTGATCAATCAGAAGAAAAATGTATTTGACAAGAAACTAAAACATATAGGTACATCACATATGAATGAAAGAAAAATTCAGTTACAATTAATAACTCGTCCAGCCAATTGCAACGCCGATAATTGCTTGGCATCTCCGAGGCAGGCTTGAAACCAAGGTTTCCGCTTATTTATGTGGAAGAGACGTCCAAATCCGTCTAATTTGCTTTGACAGCTGCTTCAAAGTGAATATCTTTTTTCCGTGCAACTTCTTTTTGATGTAAGACCAAATATTGTCAATAGGATTAGGGCCAATCAAGTATCTGCACACCTTTCTCCTTTTTCCGGTCGCTTTTCAAAGCCTATTGCCGTGCTTCCGATTATTGTCCTCCTGCAGTAATCAATCTTCATTTTTGTCAATGAACCAACGTTTGGTAATCGGCATCAAACATCTTTGATAAACACAACGCGTAAGCTGCACTCGAGTTTCTTCTTGCGTGTCTCAGTCGAGAATTCAAAGTAAACTAACGCTTTATGGACAATTCATAAAGGACAAAGGGTCCCTCTGTTCGCTTGTGAAAGAACGAAGGTGATATCTTTTATCATCTGTGTGTAGTGCGGACCACGCTCTCACTTTATAGGCCGTAAATGTCGGTTTGCCCTTCGAAGACCTGTCTTCTTTGATACGTCGTAGGCTCAGTACTGCCACACTTGTCGCTGCACCGGAAGGTAGTAACGTAGCGTAATTCAGATACCTCTGTGAAATTCAGTACTTGGTCCACGCATACTCCCAAACGATTTCGCAATTTGACACGAATGCAAGGCAATATGTCCCATGGTATTTCTTGGTTTTAGAAGGACAACAGTGTCCCTCGACTTCGGCATTTAAGATACGGGCTCTGCCTTCTGCCTGTTCCTTTTTTTCCCCCCTCCTACTTGCTTCTGGTCGCTTTTCTTTCTAGCGAGCAGCGCAACCGACCGCTTCGATTCATCCGCAAAGAATATACGGGGGCTAAGCACTTGCCAAATTGCTTGTAGAGCTTGCCAAGACCAGCGTCGCAAATCTGAGAGCGGACGGTGGCCAATGGTAGGGGTGGAGAGATCTCGCCGCCACTGCCTGTTGTCTTAGCATTCTAACGACTCCCGATACGTACGAAATGTTTCGTGCGTCCTACGATGCTGGCCCGCGCGGCTTTCTCTTCACCCTCCTCTTCGTTAGCATTCTGTAATAACTCCTGAATAAACCCGCTATACGCCAGCGCGATCGGGGTATCGTGGCTGTTGAAATAAGCGCAGAAGAGCACCGTTCTGAGAAATGCCGTTATTTCATGGATACATTTGTGATTTTCATTCACGCCATTCCCCATTCAAAAGCGTGGCTTTTCGAATATTGGATCTGATGCTCACTCGCGGTAGCCAGAAATACATTCACTCATACATTTAATTTGTTTGTTCATTCATTCATCTAATCATTCTCAGACTTTGTTCTGTAAATTTCTTCGTAAAGTAGAATCTTCATGGTTGTGGAACGAGTAAAATTACACAACTGAAGGCTACTTTTTTTAGGTAAAACAGCAACCAATTAAAACTAGTGCTAATATACTCACTTTCAACTGGCGTGGGGCCGTCCGGTGTGGCCGGGCGGTTCTAGGCGCTTCAGTCTGGAACCGCGTGACCGCTACGGTCGCAGGTTCGAATCCTGCCTCGGGCATGGATGTGTGTGATGTCCTTAGGTTAGTTAGGTTTAATTAGTTCTAAGTTATTGGCGACTGATGACCTCAGAAGTTAAGTCGCATAGTGCTGAGAGTCATTTTGAACCAACTGGCGTGCCTAACTTTTCTAGCTGACATAACTTTTGATTCCTTAAAGATAATTGTAATCTCTCTGTTCCTAGACAAATAGTGATCGCCGACCGCTGTGGCCGAGCTGTTCCAGGCGCTTCAGTCCGGAACCGCTCTGCTGCTACGATCGCAGGTTCGAGTCCTGTCTCGGGCATGGATGTGTGTGTTGTCCTTAGGTTGGTTAGGTTTAAGTAGTTCTGAGTTCTAGGGGACTGATGTCCTCAGATGTTAAGTCCCATAGTGCTTAGAGCCATTTGAACCATTTTGATCAGTGGCTCGCGCAACAAACACCTTCGAGTTTTCGAAACTTCAGTAATCAACTACAAACAGACAATAGCTTTAGTGTTTTACTAGAAGCACCGAAGATTTTTGCCATGTAATAATGTCAATAACAGTAATAATTTCTTTTGGTTCAAACGGTCCAGTACAAGTATTCTGAATTCAACACCACTTCGACGACTTGCCTGCCCCTTACCTACCTGTTTGATTTCTACGCTGGTGTCCAAAATTAAAACAACAATCCGCTATTTCTCCTTCCTGTGTCCAATTCACGATATAATTATACAAAGTGTCTACAGATGTCCGTACGATCGTGGTCTGCACGGAAGATTGCATTCCGGTCAACGGAAAACCACACCAGTGATGGCAGCAGGGCACCCATCAAACAGGGTAATATTTTCCAGGTAATCCAACATCCACAATCCGCTGTGTACACAGTCATAGACGTTGGAGTATGGTACAGAGAAGACACCTACCAGTTTCTCTGCAATGGAGAGCCATAGGAAGAATAGAAGTAGGACAGTCGGAAACTGATGTGGCCGGATGGCTTACTGTTAATCGTTCTGTTGTTTCTCGGATATGGCGACAGTTGGTAGAGACCGAAACTGGATCCCAAAGACCAGGACGGGGCCGACCACGTGTGACGTCCGAAAGAGAGGACCGCTATTTGACTAAGGGCAACTGGCATCTGATCTCGCAGCATCCACTGGACGTGTTGTATCAAAGCAGGCGGTGTACATAAGGTTTCGGCAGAGTGGCTTTTATTGCCGGAGACATGCTGTACGTGTACCTCTGAAGCGCCTTCACAGAAGGGAACGTGTAGACTGGAGTCATTAACATGCCAGTTGGACGGTCGAACAGTGGGCCAATGTTCTTCTCACAGATGAGTCCCGATTTGGTCTGGAGAATGATTATCGACAGAGTCACATCTGGAGGTAACGTGGAACGCGATTTCGGTACCCAAGTTTTGTGGAAAGGGACCGATATCGAGGAAGGTCCCTATGTTGACCACTCTAACAGCTCTTCATGAAATTGTACAGGTGAATCGACAAGGTTTAATTGCTGTCAGGTATCGTGACGACATCTTAGGACCTCATGTGCGAGGTGCTGTGAGCGAAGACTTCTTATTCATGGACAATAATTCTCGACCTCATAGAGCACGGGTGGTTGATGTTTCTTGGAAACGGAAGATACAACATGCATGGCGTGGCCTTCCCGCTGTTCCGATTTTAATCCCATAGAGTATGCCTGGGATGCACTACGGAGAGGGGTTGCATCACGTCAGCATCCACCAACAACTCCCCGAGACGTGCGAGCAGCTCTGGAGGAAGAACTGGCGTTATTGTCTTAACATGAAATTGATGGCATCATACAAAGCATGCCCCGTCGTTGTCAGGCCTGTATTTCTGCCAGTGGTGATCACACCCCATACTCAGCACAGTAATCAGTTGTCACAATCTGTGCGCAAATCCCTTAAGTTGGAAAGAACGAAGCTCATTTTTGTCTACCATTATGCACGTTGCTGTTTTTTATGTTCTGCATTCTTTACATTGCTTCTTCTTTACTATCGCCTGTTTATACTGTTTTGTGGCAAAATAAACGCAACGTAGCAAAACTTCTTTTTGTTGCTTTAATTTTGGACATCAGGTATATATTCAGCAGATCGTATGGGGCGGTAATTATATGGATTGCTATGATATTGTGTGCTGTCTAATTAATATATCATCTTTTGTCAGTATTAATTTATACCATGTATGTGCAATTAATAGGATTTTACGCATTTATTTACGATGCCTTTTTTAAATGTATGAGACCACGCTGAAAAGTAATTCCTCCGCATTTTTTGTGAATATTCTAAAAACTTTTTAAATGAAAGAAATATTGTTAATATTCTGCATCTTTTTTATTCATGTCTACACATTTTCTTCTCAACATAGTGACCCTGGTAACAAACGCATTTCATCTAACGAGAGACCAGTTTCTTGATACCGTCACTGCAGGTTCACAGAGCCACAACGCCAACTCTGCTCGCACCACTTCATCTTTACCAAAGTGAATTCTTCGAAGGTGTTCCTAAAATTTTGGAAACAGACGAAAATTCGATGGGACCAAGTATGAAGGGGGAACCCAAGGTGTCGGATTTTTGCAGATGTTGCAGCGCTCCTGAGGTCTGGCACTGTCTTGCTGAAGGTGCTCCACGTGTGGACGAACTCTTAGAATTCGAAACGCTGTTACAGCGCGCCATCTCTTATGCATCGACATAGTAACGCTATACACCGACGAGTTATACGCTACATTTCAGAGCCCTCTAGCGTCAGTGGGCTGCAAAAATGTAGACATGAAGAATAAAGATGTAGAGTTAATAACGTATGTTTTATTTAAAAATAGAGTTATCGCATTAATGATTCGGAGGTATTACTTTTTAGCACGTCTTCGTATTCATATACCGTGATGACTGTGTAAACCGAAACTGGCAGATATAACACGAAACAATTAAAGAGCTTGTGTCATGTGTTTTAAAAAATGATCCAGCAGGTTGACTCTCATGCCTTCAAAAGTGTTCATAATTACATTATTGCTGCTCTCCTCCCCCCCCCCCCCCCCAAATTCTATCAGTCCCTCCAGATCCTCGAGCGCCATGCACTCCGCCACACCTTCCATATACGCCTCCTGTCCCTCACACGGATCCTCTACGACCTGATTCCTTTCCCCCATCTGCTCCTTTTCCTCTAACATATCTGCGTCCTCTACACCTCTCGTCACCTTGCTCCCCATCATCCCCTGGTTGCTCCTCTCCTCCCCAAAACCCTGCCTTCTGCCGTGCCTTCACCGTTTTATCCCCCTTACCCTCCACCTCTACACCCTTCATCTCCTTTCCCAACTCCCAACGTGGCTTCCGTCAATCCTCCCTCGACGATGATGCCCTCTCCCCCTCCATTTATCCCTCCTATCAACTCTGATTCTCACCTCCCCCTCCCTTCCTTTGTCCTTTTCCCAGGCTCCCTCTCCCCCCTTCCATCCTGTTTTTTCCCCATCTACCCTCTCTCTGCCTACATTCTCTCCCCTGAGTCCTTTTGCATTGCCCTCCTCTGCCTTTCCCCACTCCCTCTCACGTCTGCCCTGCCCCCCACCCCCCTCAAGAGTCTTCTCCCTTCATCGGTTCCCTCCCCCCACTTCGTTTTTCCTCTCCTCCCCCTTTTATTCCCCTCATCTGTCCAGGTCCCCCCCACCCATCTGCCCTTGGCTGTGGTGTGTCATCTTTGTGCAAACTTTTTAGTGCAGTGTTTCAAGAGAGTGTTGAGTGTTGTGCGTCTCTTCCGAAGTGTTGCAAACGGAAATCGTACCATCGCTGGGTCTGATTTTTATATCTCTTGCGAACAGGAACCAGACTGTCGCCGTGGTTTTTTTTTTTTTAATTGTCTGTCTACTATTTTACCTGTCTGCTTCCTGTGTATTTTATTAGCATCGCCAACCCTTTGTTTTATGTTTTAACTTCCACAATTTTCCACCATTTTACAATTTAAGTCACCGTTTTTATAGCCTGCTTTTACTGTTTATTACCTTCTTCTTATGTTTTAAAAATTCTGTAGGCTGAGGAGCGGCGTACTAAGTTGCTTCCAGCCCGCCTCCTTCGGGGGGAATCGAAACACAATAAAGGAAAAAAAATTGCTGTGTAATGAGTCACAAGAGATCGAGGGATCCTCGTACCGAAATATGGTGGAAAACAGGACAACCACCACAATTTTGACCGAGCGGGATGGCACAGTGCTTAGCACTCTGCACGCGCATTCGGGAGGGCGACGGTTCAAGCCTGCGTCCGGCCACCCTGACTCACGTTTTACGTGGTTTCCCTAAATCACTTAAGGCGAGATGGTTCCTTCGAAAGGGCATGGCCGCTTTCCTTCACCATCCTTCCCTATTCCGAATTTTTGCTCCGCCTCTAATGACCTCGTTGTCGACGGAACGTTAGACACTAATCTCCTCCTCCAAAGTTTTATCGGTGCTGTTGAGATGTGCTCTCAGAGACCGGAGAGGGCCACACAAGAATCAGCTCCTGGTGAGGTGGTTTGCCGCAGCCTGGCGCTGGATGCCTGCGAAGGGGCCTGGGACGCTGTCATAGCCCACGCCGGCCTCGGCTCTTGTGAATTGCGGGGACCGGCAGTGAATTGAAAATCTTTGGCGAAGTTAGGCGTCGCTGTCCGCTGACCAAGTTAGGCCCAGGCGCCAGTTGGCGGCCGCATTTCCATGCGCCACAAGAGGTTTCGTTGCCTGCGTTATTCGACGACTGACTCCCTCCCTCTGCTTCAGACGTCTCAGCAGGTAGCGATCCACTATTTCGCTTTTTTCAGTGGCACAAACCGACGTTACAGTTCTCCCCTATAGTCCACTATTACGGAAAGCGTCACAAAATCAGCTCCCTCCTAAATCTGTGATTGCGCATTTATTTATGTATACAAGGTAAATTACGTAAAATTCGCATCTCTCTTATTTCGTGAATGGTTCAAGGTATGGAAATGAGGTTTCTGCCACATGTTAATAGATAGAAGGCTCATAGCTGTGTGCGGGTAACATTTTTAACTGTCCTGTCAACTGACACACTGGAGCAACCGTGGAGATTGTTTTGGAACTATTAAGTGGTGGCCGAAATAAACTTGGTCTAGAATATATTTCATATACCTTAATATGGACAATACAACTTATGGGAGGGTCGGAAGTTTAATAGTGGCAACTATTTATATACAGCTCGTACAAAATAGATAAGTGTTTCAAAGTTTTATTGACCTTCAAAGTAGTCACCAGTATTGTGTATAACCTGTTGCCAGCAATGTGGAAGTTGTAGGATACTCTTAGCAATGCCAGTTGTGTTGACAGTTCGTGCCGTGCGGTCTATTGCCTGACGAATTTGTAGCAGTTCTGAAGCGAATGCCGTGAGGTCTTTCCTTCAGTTTAGAAATCGAGTTGAACTCCATGGCTTAAGTCAGGGGAGTGCAGTAATTGGTATAGCACTTAGCAGACCCATCAGTCAAACAAATCAGTAACAACTTGCACTGAACGTGCTTGAGCATTGTCCTGCAAAATGATGGTCAGGTCCTGCAGAAAGTCTCATCATTTCTGTCTCCAAGCTGGTCGTAGGTTGAGTTCCAAAAATGAACAGACAGAAGTGATGACACTTTCTGCACGACCTGACCATCATTTCGCAGGACAATTCTCAAGCACGTACAGTGCAAGCTGTTTCTGATTTGTTTGACTGATGGGCCTGCTAAGTGCTATACCACCTACTGCACTCCCCTGACTTAAGCCTTCGTAAGTTCAACTCGATTTCTAAACTGAAGGAAACACTTCACGGCATTCGCTTCAGAACTGCTGAAATACGTCGGGCAATACACCGCGCCGCTCGAACCGTCAACACAACTGGCACTGTTAAGAGTATCCTACGACTTCAACATCGCTGGCAACGGGTTATATACAATGCTGGTGACTACTGTGAAGGTCAGTAAAACTTTGAAACACTTATCTATTTTGTACGAGCTGTAAATAAATAGTTACCACTATTAAAGTTCCAACCTTCGTACATCTGCACCGCACCTGGGATAGATGATCTAAGCTGGGTTGCGTAACTTAAGGTGCATAAAATATTTTCTGTGCATAGATCTACTCTCGAGGAAAAAAAAAGGAAAAAAAGACAGAACACCTTCAACGACAAGAGATTCGACGTTCATATTGGCAGAACATGTGCATTAGTATGTTTTGCAGAAATTTTTAGTATTTCAGTCAGCTCAGTTCAGCAAGTGTCTGTTGCCTAGTAGGCACGGGGTACGCCATGGGCCCTGGTAACTTGTTTCATGCGTGATGCCATCGACACGTATAATGACATGTCCGAAAGAACAGATACCATCTTCATATTATTCTAGGAAAGTCTATCGTATATTCTGTAACCACTGAAGTGGCTGGTAGAGGGTACTTAGTACTCCACCAGTTATTAGGGCTTGTCCCCGACCCATTCTCGTATGGAGCACGGAAAAAATGAGATATTAAATGCATCTGTGCGCACTGTAATTAATCTTATCTTGTTCTCACGATCCTACGGGAGCGATACGTAAGCGACTGCAGGATATTGCGAGAGTTATCATTTAAAGCCGGTTCTTGAAGCTTTGTAAATAAGCTTCCTCTGCATTTCTGTGACTAGCACAGGCCAAACAAACCAACAACCATTTACGCTGCCGTTCTCTGTATATATTCAATATACAATGTTAGTCCTGTACGGTATGGGTCCCACACATTTGAGCAATATTGTACGATAGGTAGCAGGAGACATTTGTAAGCGATCTCCTTTTCAGACTAATTAGTTTTCTCTAGCATTCTACCAATAAACCGACGTCTTCCACCAGTGCCACCAGCTCTGCCTATGACTGAGCATATGTGAACTTCATAGACCTACAAAGTGCTACAACCAAGTATTTTTACGAGAAGCTGATCGATTCGAACTGTGACTTGTTAGTACTTCACTCATAGGATACTACGTTTTTCGTTTTGGGAAGTACACAGTTTCATATTATTGAACCTCTGAAGCAAGTTGCCAATCTTTGCACCTCTTCGATATGTTATGAAGTTCCCACCGAATATTTTTACAGCTTTCTTCACACAATGTCACAGTAGTTAACAACATCTGCGATAAGTCAGAGATTACTACTGAAATTGTCTCCAAGGTCATTAACACACAGCGTGTACGGCAAGGGTCTCAATACACTTTGAGGGGTCAAAGTTACTTCTACATTTTTTATGATTTTCCATGTAAGATAACATGCATTTTCCTCTTTACCAGCCGGCCGGTGTGGCCGAGCGGTTCTAGGTGCTTCAGTTTGGAACCGCGTGACCGCTACGGTCGCAGGTTCGAGTCCTGTCTCGGGCATGGATGTATGTGATGTCCTTAGGTTAGTTAGGTTTAAGTAGTTCTAAATTCTAGGGGACTGATGACCTGAGATGTTGAGTCCCACAGTGCTCAGAGCCATTTGAACCTCATTACTAAAAAATCCTCGATCCAGTCACAAATTTTGCCTGATACCTCATACGATGGTACTTTTCTTAATAAGCGTAGATCTGGTACTGACGCAAATGATTTTCGGAATTTAAGAAATACTGCATCTTAACAACTGCCTTGATGTAAAGGTTTCAGGATGTCGTTTTCAGAGACCAGTTTGAATATTCCCAACTTGTACTTCCTCTAATGCCACTCGAAAACATCGGAAAATGCAAGCACAGCGATACGACGCTCTTTGAAGTTAGTGTTGAAACTTTTGCCAAAAGTGTCTGAAGACCGTGCTGAAGTTGAAAGATAAGGTGTTCGGGAACAGCTGTTGTAGTTTAGCCTATCATGCCAGCTACTTACCACATATGCAACACGAAGACAAACCTACGCTACTAATAAAAAGCGTGTTTCCGCTTGGCCTTACTTTATGTGAAATGTACAAGGGGTTCGCTACGATTCTTGTAAATGGAACTATAGATCAACTTCAGGCGTATCGGGGGGGGGGGGGGGGGGGGTATAGGAAAACTAGACTGAGCCACAGGGGGGTCGCAATTAATTTCGCATGCCTTGATTTCGCGCATTATTCACTGGCGGGCAGCGCGAATCGATTGTAGCTTGTCGTCAATTATGTCTGGTAGAGCGAGTCCTCAAGTAGGTGTTGAGAAGCGTTGCTTGGGCCAGTAAGAGCTAGGCAGCTAGTGACAGCGGACTAGAGGGAATCATGGGCAGAGTTCCGGACGTAGGTCTGTTTATGTCAAGATGATGAAGTTGGAGTTACGACACTCAGTTGGTACTAAGTCCTTCTGTCCGCGCCCGCTGATTTGTCCGGCTTTGATATTCCATGCTGTGTGGGACTGGGTACCGGGAGTTGCACTCGATATTTCCGGCATTATCAAGTATCTGCCACATCGTGCGTTTTTGGTTAATATTTCTCACACTACGATACACTCACCTCTATTGTCTGCGCTTAGTGTCTTACTGAAATATCTGAGCGTAATTATCTGAGCTCGGGCTCTGTTGCTTCACATTATTTATATTTCTGATCAGTCGAATATCTGGCTGTATATATAATTGTGCCTGTACTGGGGATTTCTGTGTATCACATAGAGCTTTATTACAGCGTACTTGTGTAGGCTACACGTAGTGTGAAAGGCTAAATTCAGTGGTTAACCTTTATGTTAGAGTTTCCCATTGATATGGCCGTCGGCTTTCTTGTGCCGTAGTACTCTGAGAAAGTGTTTTCGCAATGAGCCATGACGAAAATTTTGCAGGTTAAATTGTAAACTTAAATGTTTTGAAGGATTTTGCATTTAACGTTTTATTTTATATTTTGTGTGCTTTAGCAGAGGTTTCCTGTACTGGCATATGTGTTAGCATTGTGTTGTGGAGTTCCATGTCTAAATACCACCGAGGAAGCATTGCTTGTGAGATCTAATTATTAATTACTGCCTCATGGAAGTAAGCTTGTAATTTTCTTTTATAATTGTTTGGTCCACCCAAGGTTCCTTGCCGCGTGGTTTGGCTAAATTTTTGTCAGATTCCTGTGTCAAATTTCATTCGGATGAATGGTTTAAGAGACATTACCTTCACCACTACTACGCATTCTTGACATTTTGTAAACTTTGTGAATTTGGTTAAGGATAATTTTTTGAAATTTGGTGGCATATTAAGAGTCCTTACGCTGACCATTTCTCGAGAAGATGGCCATTAATATTTGCTTAACTTGTTTATTTAGGTGAAAAAGGTGTTTGTTAAGAGCCCTACTTAGTCTTCTGAGCTCCGCGGCCGGTTTTTCAGCGGCTGGTGGCCGCAAGGGCTTGCTGCTGTTACACACCACCTTGCCGTTTACTGGCTGCCCTTAAGGGGCTTCTGCGATGTCCTTAGCGCGCGCGAGAGGTTCTAGGCGCTTCAGTCCGGAACCGCGCTGCTGCTACGGTCGCAGGTTCGAGTGCTGCCTCGGGGACGGATGTGTGTGATGTCCTTAGGTTAGTTAGGTTTAAGTAGTTCTAAGTCTAGAGGACTGATGACCTCAGATGTTAAGTCCCAAAGTGCTTAGAGCCATTTGAACCTTTTTGAACTCCCTCCATCGTCGAAATCGAACTGGGGCTGTTTTCTAGGTCAGAATGACTGTTACAGGATATTAGCCGACTGTTTGTTCGGAGTGTTTATTTTTTTCCGATTACTGGTGACATTTCATTTCTTGTCAAAGTACAAGTGTAAGGGTCCTTTGCTCAGACAGCTGACGTTCAGTTTCCACTTCAGGCAAAGATCAGCGATAACAGTACAACTGTGCTACCGACATCGTCTTGTGACACGTATTGATTGAAGCCGCGGCCTCTCACGATGAAAGAAAAGGGGGGAAATGTCTACGCCGGAGGCCGCCACATCTTCACGCCTCCCCCCTCCACCCCCTTCCCGACGAACTTCTCGGCACTACTTGGTCCGCTCGGGGCGTGATTCACTTCGCCGCCCGATAATAATATCAAAGCGGCCGAGAGGGACACGGCGTCCGTTCTCTCTACTGCACAAAAAAAAGGAGACTAGCGTGGAAATACGACATCGCCCTCCCACGTGGCTCTGCAAGCCGACGGACTGTTTGAAAACACAGATAAGCCGCCGCTATAAACCAAATTTGGACGGACAGGCAAATGGCCACCGGTAGTGCATCGTTCACTGCTGCTGCGTCACGCTAGCTTTTTTCCATGTGCAACTACTCGCGGTCCAAGCTGAAAACACTAGTCAATTACATGTTCCGTAGATCATTCGCACAATTTTTAGCCGAAACGATGTACAACTAATCAGTATCCAAGCTGTGTACACAGTGGACTCTTACTAATTCGAACATAGAACGAATTACTCGATAAATCGAACTGCTCAAGAGCCTTGAAAAAGTCTCCATAAATCGAATAAATCTTACGTTCAAATGGCTCTAAGCACCATGGGAGTTAACATCTGAGGTCATCAGTCCCCTACACTTAGAACTCCTTAAACCTAACGGACCTAAGAACACCACACACATCCATGCCCGAGGCAGGATTCAAACCTGCGACCGCAGCAGCAGCGCGGTTCCGAACTGAAGCGTTTAGAACCGCTCGATCACAGCAGCCGGCAAATCTTGTGTGTTTTAGTAGACTCGACAAATCAAAGCAATTTTAGGGATAGACCACTCCACGTACACTCTATATTTAGAAATTGGAAGTTTGTGGTAAGGTCTTATGGGACCAAACTGCTGAGGTCATCGGTCCCTAAGCTTACGCACTACCTAATCTAACTTAAACCAACTTACGCTATGGACAACAAACACACCCATGGAGGTAAGACGCGAACCTCGGACAGGGGGAGCCACGCGGACCGTGACAAGGCCCCTCAGATCTCACGACTACCCCGCGCGGCACTATATATTTAGAACTCAGCGGCTACGTAACAATCAGATTTCCTCTCTTCGTCAGCGTTTACTACGAGCTCTGTTGTATTCAGGTTTTGGCAAATTTATTTTATCCAACTTTGCGGCCGGGTAGCCTTCCATTCGCTGCAGCCGTCAATCACCTAACGGAGGGAAGTCGTGCACGCTAGCTGTTTGGGGATCGTGTAAACTTGTTCTGTGTTCCGTTCTATTTTAACGGTTTGTGGGTGGTATTTTTCGAGGCGGAAAGGTGGGGACCAAGCCAGCATTTGCTTAAACGAGGGTAGGAAACGATCTAAAAGCCACTCACGCCGACCAGTGCACCTCCACGTACGTTAATCATCCGTCTCGATTCCATACCGGTCAGAGCCGCCTTCCTGTCTAGCGAGATAACGCGATGCGCGTTACGTTTTAGGAGCAGCTTGTGCAGCACTTGTTAAGTCAAAGTATTTCGTCAGTTGTTCTGCTAATTATTTTCTCGTTCAATTCTTAACGACACTCCTGTTTGTTATCAACGACGTTTAACATACTGTAGTATGTACGTCAGTTGTAAAAATTATTTGAATGAAATACAAGTGTGACTATCGAAGAAAACAAGCTGTGAAATGTGGAATGGAAAAAGATAAAGGATGTACCAAAATATTTCGGGGTTCGGGCATACAAGCTGTTGCCAGCCCTAAATCAGATAGAGATTGTTATGTATTACTTCGCGTACGATGGAAAGAAGAAGTGGGCTACACGGTGGTCAACTTGACTGGAATACTCTCTTTCAAATTCTGAAGCTGGCAGAGGTAAAATACAGGGAGCGAAAGGCTATTTACAATTTGTACAGAAAGCAGATGGCAGTTGTAAGAGTCGAGGGGTATGAAAGAGTAGCAGTGGTTGGGAAGGGAGTGAGACAGGGTTGTAGCCTATCGCCAATGTTATTCAATCTGTATATTGAGCAAGCAATAAAGGAAACAAAAGAAAAATTCGGAGTAGGTATTAAAATCCATGGAGAAGAAATAAAAACTTTGAGGTTCGCCGATGACATTGTAATTCTGTCAGAGACAGCAAGGGACTTGGAATTGAACGGAATGGACAGTGTCTTGAAAGGAGGGCTATAAGATGAACATCAACAAAAGCAAAACGAGGATAATGGAATGTGGTCGAATTAAGTCGAGTGATGCTGAGGGAATTCGATCAGGAAATGAGACACTTAAAGTAGTAAAGGAGTTTTGCTATTTGGGGAGCAAAATAACTGATGACGGTCGAATTAGAGAGGATATAAAATGTAGACTGGCAATGGCAAGGAAAGCGTTTCTGAAGAAGAAAAATTTGTTAACATCGAGTATAGATTTAAGTGTCAGAAAGTAGTTTCTGAAAGTATTTGTATGGAGTGTAGCCATGTATGGAAGTGAAACGCGGACGATAAATAGTTTGGACAAGAAGAGAATAGAAGCTTTAGAAATGTGCTGCTACAGGAGAATGATGATGATTAGATGGACAGATCACATAACTAATGAGGAGGTACCGAATAGAATTGGGGAGAAGAGGAGCTTGTGGCACAACTTGACTAGAAGAAGGGTTCGGTTGGTAGGACAGGGCATTGGAGGGCAGCGTTGAGGGTAAAAATCGTAGAGGGAGACCAAGAGATGAATACACTAAGCAGATTCAGAAGGATGTAGGCTGCAGTAGATACTGGGAGATGAAGAAGCTTGCACAGGATAGAGTAGCATGGAGAGCTGCATCAAACCAGTCTCAGGACTGAAGACCACAACAACAACAACACACAGTAGTGTGGCAACTGTAGTCGTAGGAAAGCCAGACAGGAGCAAAAATTATTACCAAACAAGTTAAGGGAACAAAACTGTTCAAATGTGTGTGAAATCTTATGGGACGCAACTGCTACGGTCATCAATCCCTAAGCTTACACACTATTTAACCTAAATTATCCTAAGGACCAACACACACACCCATGCCCGAGGGAGGACTTGAACCTCCGCCGGGACCAGCCGCACAGTCCATAACTGCAGCGCCTTAGACCACTCGGCTAATCCCGCGCGGCAGTTAAGGCAACAAACAGAAGATTTCTTAACTTGTGTTTCTCCACGTGTACGAAGACTCATTACAAATAAAGCAGCAAGAAAAAGAGTCCAGCTATCACAATGTCAATTTGGATGAAGCTGGCTGTTCTAAGCACGAACGATGGTGTATTGGTGCGGAGACCCAAAGTGCAAGTGGGATGAGCGGCTGTCGCCGGCCGTCGTACACCGCGGCGGCAGAGGGCGCTTTGTACTCCATAGCCGCTGGGGGCATGGCTCAGTGGGCGTGCACCATTGGGTCTGCCAACCCTCGCAACCGCTAGCGGCGTCATAGGGAAACTTGCAGTTCCGCTGCCAACTTGACGCCCTTGGGGTGGTATCGATACGTGTTACCACGCAGACAGGCGTCTGCAGGGGTGTATGGGTGGGAGGGAGAGGTGGAATTGTGCTTTAGGGGACAATTTACTCCTCCTGGTATCTGTGTACAGGCTATTTATTCATTACAGAGTTCTCTCGAATTTATAGCATTGATTGTCTACGACCTTACTGAACTCTGATTTAACATTGCCGAGTGTGATGGGAAATACTGTAAGTTCAGCAATCACTACCCATGCCGGGACCTTTTTTTGTTTTGTTTTTACGTTGTTTATGAGAAATTATGCTGATTCCTTGGTGCTCTTGCAGTTTCGGAGCTATTCCGCAAACAAGATCGGTGCAAACCTCTACAGAACACTGCTGATACAGCGTCACCAACATTTTCTCTGTCTTTTCATCGCACAGCTCTTTCCGAGCTAATCCAGTAGTCTAACGCACGGATTCGTTGCAAAACATAAGCATGACAAAAAAAACTCCCCTTCTCTTGCTGCACAAAGGATCCTCAATAACAGTTAACCGTTCACCTTTGGACAAAGAACACCCGTGATGGGTTACGAACACTACATTCACGTTTACCTGGTAGTATTTTTTTTTTTAGCAGTAAATTTGGAAATTTGTAGTAAGTTCCTATGGGACCAAACTGCTGAGGTCATCGGTCCCTAGTCTTACACTCTACGTAATCTTACTTAAACTAACTTACGCTAAGGGCAACGCACATACCCCTGCCCGGAGGAGGACCCGAACCTCCGAGGGGGCAGCCGCGCGAACCGTGGCAAGGGGCCTAAGACCGCGCGGCTATCCAGCTCTGTTGCAACAGACGCAAGAAAACAGACTACTACTACTACTACTACTACTACGTGATCAGGCCCAGTGGACCGCACGCATCTACAAGTTTCCTCCTCCACTGCATTCTGTCCATTGCTGCTATCCGCCATTCGTCCACATCTGTTGACACTTGGTTTAAATCTTCATGGAGTCCATCCCTCCAACGCTTCTTGGGTCTCCCTGGCGGTCTCTTTCCTGTAGGTGTGAAATCCAGGAGCTTCCGAGGCCATCTGTGATCCTTCATCCGGGCCACATGGCCAGCCCACTGCATTCGTTTGGCTTTGACAGTTCCTGCTATGTTGGGCTGCTGGTATAGTTCCTCAAGCTCTTGGTTGTATTTGATCCTCCATTCCCCTGTATCTGCATCCAGAAGAAGACTTTCCGAAGCACTTTTCTCTCAAAAACAAGGAGCTTATGGAAGTCCTGTTTCCGGATACTCCATGTCACACAGCCATATAGAACAATAGGCTGGATCAGGGTTTTGTACAGTCGAATCTTGAACTGTCTGGAGAGAGATTTGGACCGAAGCAGTTGTGCTAGGCTGTGGTAAGATCGGTTTCCTGCTTGTATTATGGCATTGATCTCTGCTTCACATGACGAGTTCTCAGTGAAAAGTGCCCCTTGGTACTTGAATTCTTGTACAGACGTCTATACTAAATCTATAAATCCAAACGCACCAGTCGAAACAGAAAATCGCATTTTATGCGCTAGAAGAAAGGGAGTAAGTAGTGATATTTCATAATCAAAAAGAAGTTTTCTCCAGGAATTGGAACCTCCTAAGCTTTATGGGGTGTAACACTGCGCCACACCCAGTCGTAGAACAACAAATGTCGAGTTGGTATGGCGCTTCACAATAATTTGACAGACAGGGATTGTCTTTGTTCAGTCCTTGGCAGCTAAAAGTCTCTTCTACAGGCAGATCTGAGGGAAGTTCCCGAAGATTGCTCACATGAGGATTTTAGATCGTTGAATTTTTTTATTGCAGTCAGTATTCATATTAATAATAAAATAGATGCATTTTGCATATATAGCTGGATATGCTTATCGTTTGGATATCAAAGTAATCTACCTTAAAAAAACTAGTTTGATAACTATCAATGGTACGAGGTATAGTAAGTTTCATGTGCTTCTCGTCATATTTAGTTCCTGGGGAACGATACGTTTACAGACTTACCGAATGAGATACATCAAAAATGGCAATTCCAGAAAGTTGCCTCGTTCTGGAAAAATTACTGGGACGCCCGTACAGGTAGATAAGATTGCTGGAAACTTATCACAAGGATGAAAGAGCACACCCGCCGAAGTGAGTTCCCAACTGCTGGACAATGCTTATGAACGTAGTGAACAAAAAGAACCACTAGGAGGTTTTAAGCTTTAGAAAAAGACTTTGTAGATCATTTGCAGTTTGTTTGTGATCGAAGGGTTCACTCACATAAACTATAAAAAAGAAATAAGTTCATTTGTAAGAATATATGTGAAGAAAATGCGAGCGTTGGTGACAGTTTGCTTACCATGGAGAAACGAATGAAACTGAAGTTTTTTTACGTATTTTCGGAAAATTGTTATGTGCCTTTCGTATGAAATCCTAAAAATAGACAAATAATGATAATTAAATAGATAAAAGACCAACGTCTTTGTTACTGTCCGCTTCCCTTTGTCAAAAAACACGGTTTTTGTTGAAATTACAGTATCGTTTTCGAACTTATACTCTTATTTCGACTTTTTCTTGATTCCACCTTTATTAGTCACACTTGCGTTAAATCCATCTTTGTTATTCGAACTTTTTGTTAGGCCCTTTGAACTTCTGGTTAGCGAGGTTTGCTTCCGAGCCCAACTTCAATGCTAGTCAAAAGTCTTAACTTTCGTTTCGAAAGAAAATAGAATTCTGTAATTAATTTTTTGTTCATTTGCAGTTACGTTTGCAGTCCTCATACACACCGACAAACCCGCGCCAAAGTACCATCATACATCGCTAGAGAAGCCAAAATGAAATAGAGCACGTTACAGTGGAATATTGTACGGTAATTCGTTTCCTACATTTCAATGGCAAATTGACTGCAACAACCGACCCACAGGTGTTGGTTTTGCGGCAACAATG
Source organism: Schistocerca piceifrons (assembly GCF_021461385.2). Taxonomy (NCBI): domain Eukaryota; kingdom Metazoa; phylum Arthropoda; class Insecta; order Orthoptera; family Acrididae; genus Schistocerca; species Schistocerca piceifrons. The sequence goes on along the minus strand of NC_060142.1, from coordinate 285,173,176 downwards.
CATCATATCATATGGCACAGAGGTTGGGTAATGCAGACGCTTCGACTATAGGCAGATAAGTCTGAATGATGAAGAACAAAGTGGCAGACCATCTCTTCGAGAAGAACAGGGAACCACGAGAGAAGTGGAGGTGCCCTAATCACCATGGCCGAGAGCTTGGTGTATCAAAATGACTGTGAAACAAAGGAGCAAAGCAAGCGATGGAATCGTGTGGCTTCACCACCACCAAGAAATGCGAAGACCGAAGGTGAATTTAATCTTGATTATTGGAATTCCCAATTCTTTATCTTGAAACAGTGTGGTGATATACACTGATGAGCTAAAACACTATGAACACCAGTTTAATAGCTTGTTTGCCGGCCGAGGTGGCCGAGCGGTTCTAGGCGCTACAGTCTGGAACCGCGCGACCGCTACGGTCGCAGGTTCGAATCCTGCCTCGGGCATGGGTGTGTGTGATGTCCTTAGGTTAGTTAGGTTTAAGTAGTTCTAAGTTATAGGGGACTGATGAACTCAGATGTCAAGTCCCATAGTGCTCAGAGCCATTTGAACCATTTTTTAATAGCTTGTTTGCCCGCGTTTGGAACGAAATACTGCACTTATTCTGCGTATCTGGGACCGGACAGTTTGTTGGTAGGTTTGTGGAGGTATCTGACATTAGATGTCTACACACACGTCATATAATTCGCGTAAACAGCGAACCGCTGATCTGCGAACTCCGTGACGGCGCCCGATAATGACCCAAATGGGTTCCATAGAATTTACATCAGGCGAATTTGGTCGTCGAGATACCAACGTGACTTCACTATAGTGCTCCTCAAACCACTGTAGCACGGTTCTAGATCCGAAACACGGACAATTATACTGCTGAAAGATGACATCGTCGTCGGGGAAGACAACCACGAAGGGATGTAGGTGTTTTGCAGCTGTCAGCGTGTCTTCGATTACACCACAGGTCCCATCAGGCGCAGGAGAGTGTCTCCCATGTCATAATACTGCTCTCACCAGCCTGCGTCCGTGGCGCGCTGCACGTTTCGAGCCGCCGTTCACCTCGATGACGGAGTTTGTGGAAACGACCATCGACCTAGTATAGCAAAAATGTGGTTCACCCGAAGAGCCGATAAGTCTCCACTGATGGACCGTAGAATTACGATGGTCCCGTGCCCATTGCAATCGTAACTGACGATGTCATTGGGTGAAGATGTGAACACGTAAGTGTGGTCTGCTGGGAAGCTCCATGTTCAACAATGTACGTCGAACGGTGTCTCCGAAACACTTGTGCATGCACCAGCAATGTGCTTTTTCCGCAGAGATGACACAGATCACCATCTATCCTACTATACAGAAGAGACAAGCCTCCGAACTCCTTGCTGTGTGAATAGCTGTGGATGTCCAACCATATAGCGCCTAGTGGTAGTTTAACTGTCCTACCTCTTTCTGTACATGCTCACGACAGTAGCACGTGAACATTCGACTAGCTTCGCCGTTTTCGAGATACTCGTTCATAGTCTCTGCGTAAAAATAATCTGCCCTTTGCCAAAATCACTTTTTTAAATGGATTTCCCATTTGCACCCCATACCTCTGTCCGTGTCCGCTCCGCTTACATACTTTTGCTACCGCGTCGCATCTCACAACGCCAGCAGACAGCATCCAAAGGGCAGTGGTCATAATGTTTTGGCTTGGGATGTATCTTCTCTTTTGAAGAAGTGTAGTGGTCTGTGTTCACTTCTAGGTGAAGGCGCCCTCCGTTTGAGTGCGTCGATCATTTCTTAACTTTAATTCGTAAGTCTATAATTAAATAATATAATACACTTACAATTACTTTTGAGGTATCTCTTATTAGGTAGTATTTGTTTATCAGCACTAACTGTTATCATACACCACTACCACTCACTGCACCTCATTTTTCACGATACCCCACCAAAGTCATAACAGTCACACGGTCTCATGTCCTCAGTACTCTGTTTAAAGAGCGTCAATTACGTCGGTATTCGAACAACACTCCCATATCGTTCTCCATTGTTCACTCTTGCACCCGCCACTCTTAAACCCCTCGGCCGTTCTCGTATTGTGCTGTATTATTTTGTTTCGCTACCTAGGTGTCACTTCCCGCAGTTTAGCATCCCTGCGTCGCACGCTATGCTTTTTCACCGACTGCACCATATGGCCCCAGGTGATTTGCCGATGAGTACAACTTTCTTTCAAACAATTTTACTACCGGAATACTACATAAAACCGGGGCTAACATCAAGGAGACTTTAACTATTAATATACCTACACAACAGTTTTAATTATCTTCCTATTAATAAAAATGAGAAGTGACATGGAACGTTCCGCAGATACGGTCGCCTTATAACACTCCGTCCTGTTCGCTTCTTACTATTCGCAATTCTCTCCCTCATTTCAACGCTTTTGCATCGTTCGGAATGTCAGAAAGTATTCATCTTGTAACCTTTATTGTTGACGTTTATTTGTTAAGCGTTAGACCTAGTAACAAATGCTCGTTCACACTTTCCCCTCCGATTTTAGTTAAACATATTTGTTTCCTTAAGTAATTATAGATCTACGGTACTAAACATATTTGAACTGTTTTGTCAAAAATGGTTCAAAAGGCTCTGAGCAGTATGGGACTTAACATCTGAGGTCATCAGTCCCCTAGAACTTAGACCTACTTAAACCTTTTTTAACCTAAGGACATCACACACATCCATCCCCGAGGCAGGATTCGAACCTGCAACCGTAGCAATAGCGCAGTTCCGGACTGAAGCGCCTAGAGCCGCTCTGCCACCGCGGCCGGCAACTCATAGGTCCAATTGGGATTCTTTCCTGTGTTGTGGCTGATTTACGGTCTTTCCCGACCACCCATATCCTCATAATTAACCCTGTATGCGAACCGACTACTTCATTCACATCTGTTAGCAGGATGGACTACAGCACTTACATCGAGTAAGACACGATGGGTTTGTACACGTAAATTGCGAGTATGAATATCTCCGAGAATAGTATTACTCGACAGAACATTAGTAGTATTGTTGAGGCTACACAGACCGGCATCTCTGTTGGTTGGTTGATCAGGGAGGAGGGGACCAAACAGCGAGGTCAGCAGTCCCATCGTATTAAAGAAGGATGGGGAAAGAAGTCGGCCGTGCCCTTTGAAGGGATCTATCCTGGCATTTTCCTGAAGTGATTTAGGGAAATCATGGAAAACCTAAATGGGGATGGCCGGACGCGGGTTTGAACCGTCGTCCTCCCGAATGCGAGTCAAGTGTGCTAACCACTGCGACACAGACCTCGGTGCGGCATCTCTGTTGTTGACTTCCACTTCTAAACGTGTGAAAAGCTTAGGTTTATCCTCTCAACACTTCGGGGTCTGTGTGACTCCAGTCAACAAGTTAATCTCGTAGTTGCCGGCCGGTGTGGCCGTGCGGTTCTCGGCGCTTCAGTCTGGAACCGCGTGACCGCTACGGTCGCAGGTTCGAATCCTGCCTCGGGCATGGATGTGTGTGATGTCCTTAGGTTAGTTAGGTTTAATTAGTTCTAAGTTCTAGGCGACTGATGACCTCAGAAGTTAAGTCGCATAGTGCTCAGAGCCATTTGAACCATAATCTCGTAGTTGTCCTTTATTCAAGTGCAATATTAACAACAACTTAACGATCACCCGTGCGGACTGTTGACGAACGCGTCTGAGCATACAGTGGGTTCCCAGATATGTGGGTGGCTCGAAGACCTTTAGGTAATAGAACCCAGTCATGTTGACACTAAACACTATTTTAAATTCTGAAAGTTCCGGGGATAAACCAGAGGGAGCGAGAGGTTGTGTAAAACTTATACAGAATCCAGACTTCAGCTGTCGAAGGAAAGGAAGGGGAAGCACTAGTGGAGACAGGAGTGGGACATCGCTGTAGCCTATCCCAGATATTTTTGAAGCTGCACTTTGAGAAAGCAGTATCGGAAACCAAAGAAACATTTAGAAAAGGAATTAATATTCAGGGTGAAGAAATAATAACTTCGAGCTTTGCCGATGATGTTGTAATTCTATCAGAGACAGCAAAGGACCCGGAAAAGTGGTTGAAAGGGATAGGTAGGTTCTATGACTAACATCAACAAATGTAAAACAAGGGTAATGGTATGTAGTCTAAAACAAGGGTAATGGTATGTAGTCTAATTAAAGCAAGTGATGCTGAAGGAATTGGAGTAAGAAATGAAACAATGACAATAGTAGATGAGTTGTGCTGTTTGGATAGCAAAGTAGCTGATGACAGCCGATGTAGAGACGATATAAAATGCAGACTGGCAATAACAAAAAAACTTTTCTGGAAGACAGAAATATATTAACATTTAATGTAAATTTAAATGTTAGGAATTTTTTGTAGTATTTGTCTGGAGTCTAGCTTCGTGAAGTAGTAAAACGTGGTAGATAAACCACTTAGGAAAGAAGACAATTGAAGCTTATGATACGTGGTGCAAAAGAAGGATGCTGAAAATGAAATGGTGGCGCGCAGGGTAGCTGCGCGGTCTGGGGTGTTTTGCCACGGTTCACGTGGATCCCCCTGTCGGAGGTTCGAATCCTCCCTCTGGCATGCGTGTGTGTCTTGCCATTAACCTAAGTTAGTTTAAGTTAGATTAAGTATTGTGTAAGCTTAGGGACCGATGACCTCTGCAGTTTGGTCCTATAGGAATTTACAACAACTTTCCAATTAAATGTTGGATCGAATAACTAGTGAAGTATTGAACCGGATTGGGGGAAAAAAAGATTTGTAGCACAGCTTCATTAATAGAAGTGATTTATTGATGCGATGCATCTTGAGGCGTCACGGAATCGTCCGTTTGGTAATGGCAGGATGTGTTCGATGGGGTGGGGAGGGGCTGGAAGTTGCAGAGCAACGTGCTAACGAAGTGAGCAGATGCAACTGCATTTAAACAGCAATTGCTAGGCAGAGATAAGGAAGCTTGTAAAGGTTGAGTGCCATGGACAGCTTCATCAGACCACGTTCAAGACAAGAAAATAGAGATAAATACTAAAGTAAATGTTGATACGAGCATACTGCTTGTTCAAAATGTTCAAATGTGTGTGAAATCTTATAGGACTTAACTGCTAAGGTCATCAGTACCTAAGCTTACACACTACTTATCCTAAATTATCCTAAGGGCAAACACACACACCCACGCCCGATGGAGGACTCGAACCTCCGCCGGGACCAGCCGCACAGTTCATGACTGCAGCGTCCCAGACCGCTCGGCTGATCCCGCGCGGCCATGCTGCTTGTCGGTTGATACTAAGGTGTTACTCCTCTATGGGCATGGGTGCATGTTTTATCTCGGTCATACAGCCGTTGTGTCGTTCGCATCTACGAGGGGCGTTCAGAAAGTAAGCTCCGATCGGTCGCGAAATGGAAACGACTACGAAAATCCGATAAAGCTTTGCACAGATGTGTTGGGTAGTGTCTCTAGTATAACCCCAGTTAGCATCACGTTGCTCTTCTCATTTCTGAGCTCGCAGTGAGTGCGTAAAGATGTCTAGAAAATAGTGTCTGCCGCCAAGTACGAGGGCCTGGTGAGAAATTTCGCCTGAAGCTATGCAGCTAACATTACATAACTGTCGTGCTGTTTCGTCTTCACGACAATTCTCAGCCGCATTCTGCAGGGGCAATGAAGATGCTCCTGCATCGTTTTCAAATGCAAATGTTAGATTACCCACAATACAGTCCGCAATTGTCTCCCCCTGAGTTTCATCTCTGGTCACATGAACCGCTGTCTTTGAAGACAACATTTTGACACAGACAACGAGGTGTAGGCCAGCGTGGAGAATTGGCGGAAAGCACTGGCGGCTGCCTTCTATGATGAGGCTATTGAAAAGTTGGTACAACGCTATGACAAAAGTCTAAGTCAGAACGGCGACTACGTAGAGAAGTAGCTGAAAGGTGTAGCTAATTGTTACAAGTAAAACATTTCTGATGTTCACTGTGGTTTCAATTTGGCAATCAATCGGAGCTTACTTTCTGAACAGGCCTCGTATTAATTATTTGGTCTTTAGCTGTTATAACTGGCCCTCGAAATATCGGGCCTGGTACAGAGTCGACGTCCTAGCTTGTCCCTGTTCTACTTGGTCAGAGCCTTTTACAGAACGTTAGGGTAACAATATTTGTAGCCATAAATGATACACATTTCACATCCGACTGAACATTATCGTCTGCTTTAAGTTCACTACCACTATTAAGAACTCGAGCATTAAATGGGGTAGTCTGAAATACAGTATTACGTGTACCACATTGTTTCTCAATACTACTACAGTCCGTTACTTTATCCAAAGGACTGATTTCTCTGGCCTACTATAGGTAACAAAACAATAAGAATTTTTACCCGTATACCTGTTCCAAGGAACAGACCGTTCATTCAGATACATACTATGTGTGAACGTGCGTTGTCGTGACTTTCCCAGCCTTGCCCAATCCTGACGACCTCGTCACTTACTGGACATAAGACTCTAATATTTCATTCTTCCAAATCCGCGAATTAGCTCTAGAATTTCTTGTTAGATTGTACACAATATCCATAACTGTATTTTATCCTAGAAACAGTAAAATATTGTCAACAACAACCCATGTTTACCCTGCACGAGATTCACCAAATGGAAATGTAGTTACTTTTGTCTGCGCGAATGTACCAACGTGAAGCTACGTGGCCATTTACTAATGGCTTGAACATATTCATCGCGTTTCCAGTTTCTGAGACAGCCTGTATGTCTGGTTTTAATTTTGCAAAACGCTATTGTACTAAGAGATAATACGAGGGGTATCTGGGAAGTAAGGTCCGATCGGGCGCGAGATGGAAACCACTGCTAAAATCACATTGTTTTTTTTTTTTTTATTTGCAAAAGTTAGCTACAACTTCCAGCTACTTCTCTACATAGTCGCCGCTCCGACATAGAAGGCATTCGCCTGTGTTTTCCGCCAATTTTCTACACTCGTCTACACTTTCCTGTCTGTGACAAAATGTTGTCATAGTCAGCGACTCATGTGAGCATAGATGAAACTCAGGAATGAGCCAGTGACGGGCTATACTGCGCGTGATCAAACACTTCCCATTGCAAACGCTGCAGGAACAACTTCACGGCCCCTGTAGAGTGCGGCCGAGAATTGTCAAGAAGAAAGCAACGCATGACAGTTACTTTATGTAGGCTGCGTTGTACCAGGCCAAATCTCTCATCAGGCCCTCATACTTTGCGGGAGACACTATTTTCCAGGCATATTTATTTGCTCACTTTACGGTCAGAACAGAAGGAAAGAGCGACATGACGCGATCGACGGGCATATTCGAAACACTGCCCAACACATCCGTGCTAAGCTTCATACAATTTCCATTGTGGTTTCCATTTCGCGCCCTGTCGGACCTTTCTTTCCGAACAGCTCTCGTAGTTGGTGTCACGGGGAAAATCGTAGTAACTGGTAGGGGTAGACTAGTTCTGTTGTAAATCATCTGCCTCCTCGAACGTAAAGACGACTACTCACGGATCTTGTAATCCCCAGTTAAGTCTAGTTAAGAGGTCCAATTGTATTAATAAATAAATCCACTCCTTGCGTAACAGGTTGGTTGGTGTGTGGGATTGAAGGGACCAGACTGCTACGGTCATCGGTCCCAGTAACCTTGCGCAACAGTAATAAATTATTAGGAAGTAGCGTGAAAACGTTTATTAACTTTGTTGAAGGATGAATAATTGGAACTAGGTGTGAAAGATATTACAGAAGATAAGTGAAGATTGGAAGGGTACTTGGATTAACCAAAAAGAACCATTGAATTCAGTTGGGGAAAAGAGCTCTACACATGACTACAACAAGCAGTTTCAAGTGGATGCTTGGTGCAGTAGTTATGCAGATATGAAAATGCATACGACAGTCTAGTGTGGAGCGCAGTTGCAGACAATCTTCTGGCTGAAAACCATAATGAAAGTAAGTAAAATCCTCTTTCTTTCACTCTCTCTCTTTCAATTTCTCTCTCTCTCTCTCTCTCTCTCTCTCTCTCTCTCTCTCGCTTTTTCTTTTGCGCTCTCTCTCTGATACACACACACACACACACACACACACACACACACACACACACACACCGTCGGCTACATTAACTACAGCTCTCTTTATACGCGACACGTTTAGAATGTGTACAGACAGAGGCGGCGAAGGATACGAAAGCAAACTTCTGCGCTGGCATTACCGTCGCTGAGAACCGGAGGAAGGAACGTCTTCCGGTGGAGAGCCGCGTCGGACAGATGTCGCGCTGTTTGTCCCGCCTGACAGCCGACTGGGCTGTGACGTGACGGGGACAGATCTGAGGGCCGCCAGCTGGCAGTGTGTTGGCTCGAGGCCAGTCCTATGGTGGCCGAGGCACAAGTAAGTGCTCCTCACTTTGGAGCTTACTTGGTGTCCGTTATACGCGATCATACTGTACAGTATAGCATTTACAAAATTTTTATTTAACAAATTACGTCTTTCCAGTGAACCTACATCTCTGCATTTATAAACATTCTCTGCGTTCCATCCTATGGTGCCTGGAGGAGGGTACTACGTACCACTACTAGTTATTTCAGTCTTCTGACTGCTTTGACGCGGCCCGCCGCGAATTCCTCTCCTGCGTCAACCCTTTCATCCCAGAGTAGCAATCCACGACCTCGATTATTTGCTGGATGTGTTCCAATCTCTATCCTCAGTATGACCCGTAATGTCTCTCATCTTATCTTCGTGATCGTTACGCGAAAAGTATGGTGGCGGCAGCAAGAACCTAAAATGCCTGTTCTTTAAATTTCCGCAGTAGTGCTTCACGAAAAGAGCGTCGTGTTCCCTGGAGGGACTCCCATTTGAGTTCATGAAGCACCTCCGCAATACCTGTGTGCTGACCGAACCTACCGGCAACAAATCTTGCGGCATGCCACTAAACTGGGGTTCCCAAACGCACGAACAGTACTCAAGAATGGGTCACACTAGCATTCTATACGGCGCCTCCTTCATAGATGAGTTACGCTTTCCCAAAATTCTCAAAGCAAAGCGGAGTCGAGCATTCGCCTCCCCTACTGCCAACCTGACATGCTCATTCCATTACACATAGCTTTGCGTCAGTACACACATATATGTAATCGATGTGACTGTATCAAGTAGGACACTACTGTTACTGTATTCGAGAGCTACAGAAACTTTTTTCCTACTCATCTGCATTCTAACATTTTTCTGCATTTAGAGTAAGCTGCCATTTATCACATCGAGAAATTCTGTCTAAGTCATCTTGTATCCTATTACAGTCACTTAGCGGCGACACCTTGGCTCTGAGCACTATGGGACTTAACATCTGAGGTCACCAGTCCCCTAGAACTTAGAACTACTTAAACCTAACTAACCTAAGGACATCACACAACATCCAGTCATCACGAGGCAGAGAAAATCCCTGACCCCGCCGGGAATCGAACCCGGGAACCGGGGCGCGGGAAGCGAGAACGCTACCGCACGACCACGAGCTGCGGACGGCGACACCTTACCGTACATCACGGCGTCATCAACAGACAACCGTAGATTGCTGCTTTCCCTGTCCGTCAGATCATTTATGTAGACGGAGAGTAAGAGCGGTCCTACCACACTTCCATGGGGCACTCCTGACGACACCTTTGTCTCTAATGAACACTCGCCGTCGATATGAAGATGGTATCTGTTCTTTCGGACATGTCCGAAAGAACAGATACCATCGCTGACCCTGCAGCTCTTTAGAATGAAATGATAATTAAATCAAGACCTTAAGCTGTCGACAGGAGTTGATATACATCAACGGGGACAGTTGAAAGTGTGTGCCCCGACCGAGACTCGAACCCGGGATCTCCTGCTTACGTGTCAGACACCGTATCCATCTGTGCCACCGAGGGCTCAGAGGATAGCGCGACTGCAGGGACTTATCCCTTGCACGCTCCTCGTGAGACCGCTGACAGTAGCGGTCACCCGGTTCCAGACTGAAGGCACTAGAACCGCTCGGCCACTCCGGCCGGCTTAAACACTTCCGCTGGCCACCAAACTTCCCAGACATGAACGTTATTGAGCATATCTGGGACGCCTTACAATGTGGTGTTCAGAAGATATCTCCACCTCCTCGTACTCTAACGGATTCGTGGACAGCCCTACAGGATTTATGGTATCAATTCTCTCCAGCACTACTCCAGAGATTAGTCTAGTCGTTGTCGCGTCGTGTTGTGGCACTTGTGCGTGCTCGCGGGGGCCCTACACGATTTTAGGTAGGTGCACCAGTTTGTTTGGCTCTTCAGTGTATATCATATTGCTTTGCAAACATTAACAAATCCAATAACGTCATCAAATATAACCATCTTATAGTATCTTATGGTATTTCCGCGGCGTGTAGTAGCCAAATTATTAATGGAATGTCGCCTAAGATGCAGTGCTGTTTATTGTGGTGACGAGAGAATAGCGCTCGCACGTTCATTTCGGAGTTCAAACCGTTACTATTTCAGATCGGTTTCAACTAATTAAAAACAAACCCATTACACGCTAGAATAAGAAGTACCCTCTGCTAGGCATTTGACAGGACAGATGTAGATGCGCGACGGCGCAGCTTCCCCGGGCGGGGAGGTTGGCGGGAGTCGGCGGCCATCCATAATGCAGCCCGTCTGCGAGAGGGGCGGCGATGGCAGCTTTTAGAGCGGCTGTCTGGCTCGCTTGCGTGGATCAGGGAGAGGGGGTGGAGGTGGGGGGAGGAGGGGTCGCCAGCCAAGACTACGGCAGAGCTGCGGGAGGGCCGCGTGCCGACTCGCTGCGACTGCCGCAAGCTTTCAAGGAGGCCTCGACATGCTACTAGCGGCGCTCAAATAAGCGCCTAAAAACCTACACCACTAACGGTGCCGCTGGCTGAATCGCAAGCAGCACTGCATTTACTACAGCACCGTCGTAGGCAACGCCCAAACAAAATTATTTCAATAAAAAAGGCGTGGATCAAATGTAAGTTATTTACTCTGTATGGTGAACGGTTTCGTTCTCTTATCGGCACATCAGACCGTATTTACTCTATGATAAAAAGTAATAAACGTTCTTACAGGCCAAAGAACATGAAAACAATCAAAAGAGCGTAAGAGGTCCATGACTAAGGAATTTATTGCTAGCGAACTCGAGCAGATCCATTTGTTGTGGGTACCTTCCCACTCTGGTATCCCCTATAATGATGAGGTTGATGCATTAGCCAAACAAGCGGCAACCTTAGGCACCATCCTGGATCTGCGCCTTCCTTATACAGACTACTTACGTGAATTCAAGGATCACGTAAGACAACAATGGCAGGAAATGTGGAACGTTTCTAAACAGACAAAAGGCGGTTATTACGCAGTGCTACAACCTCGGATTCCTTCACAGCCGTGGTTCATGAGGACACATCTGGACCGATCCACGATTTCTACCATCATAAGACTCCGCTTCAATCATGCCTCTTTCCCACAACATCTACATCGGATCAACGTTTACAGTTCACCAGCATGTGAGTGTGATCCTGAGTCGGAAGCTGATGTCAACCACATCTTATTTATATGCCCCAAATTTGACCGTGAACGGTTGGTCTTTCCGAAGACGTTGCTGAGTATGGGCTACCATCTTCCTCAATCAGCTTCTTCTCTTTTACTTTACTAAAGACGTTTGTCTATATAAAGTGATAGTTAACTTCATCAAGAGTACTGGTTACAATCTGTAGGCTTTAATGGTGTACGTAAATTATAAATATGTCTTGCTGATGAAGATATTTCTGAACTGGTGTGAATTGTAAGCCAAGACGCTTTTAATTATCTTCCAATTCAATTCAATTCAATTTTTAAAACATTATGTACAAAACTGTAACAGTTAAGCTTTTTATTCTTGTAAATATACATTTCTGTATATGTTTATTCAATTATGTGTACATTTTCACTATGTGTTGCCGATGGCTAAATTGAGTACACACTCAAAGGCCAAATAAACAAAAAAAAAAAAAACAAAAAAAACTCGAGCAGATGTAATTTCGATGGATTGTCACGCGCTGCCTACGATATGTAAACTATAAGAGAATCTCAGACCTGAGAGAAGTGTTGACTGCAGTAAGAGCAGTGTCAGTAGGAGTAAGTAGTAGCTAGCAGTCTCGTGTATGGAGTTGGCGGGCCGGTCGTAGGGAGCGGTGGCGCTGCCTGAGCGATGTAGTATAAGGTAAAAGAAGCCGCGCGCATATGTAATTTGTTACAACAAAATATGTACTATTTTTTTATCAAGTCCCATTTAAATGTTTCAAAAAAAATCTTTTAATAATAATCCTTTTTATAAAATTAACTTCCTGACAATCATTCATCCGAAATTAAGGAATTTGTTAATTTCTGCAATCCATGGTCATCCCGATTATCGTAAAGAAAAATCAGTCGTTTCCTTTTATACATGACAAATCTAGCGGCCAGCATTGCACAGGGCTGTGCCAGAAAAATTTCTTATAGGAGCAGATATATACGCATTATCCGGTGACTTCATTGAGGTAAGCATTTTCAGTTTATTCAGTATGATCTTTCAGGGCCATGACGCAGTACTGCTGACGTCTAAATTTACCACTTCATATTCACAATCATTTAATTATTGAAAGGTTACTTATGAGTCATTTTTTTTATTGGGACGTTAGCCACGTTATTATTGCGAGGTCACGGAATAATAAACTGTTGGGAGGTTACACGGAATGTGAATGTTTATATATATACACTCCTGGAAATGGAAAAAAGAACACATTGACACCGGTGTGTCAGACCCACCATACTTGCTCCGGACACTGCGAGAGGGCTGTACAAGCAATGATCACATGCACGGCACAGCGGACACACCAGGAACCGCGGTGTTGGCCGTCGAATGGCGCTAGCTGCGCAGCATTTGTGCACCGCCGCCGTCAGTGTCAGCCAGTTTGCCGTGGCATACGGAGCTCCATCGCAGTCTTTAACACTGGTAGCATGCCGCGACAGCGTGGACGTGAACCGTATGTGCAGTTGACGGACTTTGAGCGAGGGCGTATAGTGGGCATGCGGGAGGCCGGGTGGACGTACCGCCGAATTGCTCAACACGTAGGGCGTGAGGTCTCCACAGTACATCGATGTTGTCGCCAGTGGTCGGCGGAAGGTGCACGTGCCCGTCGACCTGGGACCGGACCACAGCGACGCACGGATGCACGCTAAGACCGTAGCATCCTACGCAGTACCGTAGGGGACCGCACCGCCACTTCCCAGCAAATTAGGGACACTGTTGCTCCTGGGGTATCGGCGAGGACCATTCGCAACCGTCTCCATGAAGCTGGGCTACGGTCCCGCACACCGTTAGGCCGTCTTCCGCTCACGCCCCAACATCGTGCAGCCCGCCTCCAGTGGTGTCGCGACAGGCATGAATGGAGGGACGAATGGAGACGTGTCGTCTTCAGCGATGAGAGTCGCTTCTGCCTTGGTGCCAATGATGGTCGTATGCGTGTTTGGCGCCGTGCAGGTGAGCGCCACAATCAGGACTGCATACGACCGAGGCACACAGGGCCAACACCCAGCATCATGGTGTGGGGAGCGATCTCCTACACTGGCCGTACACCACTGGTGATCGTCGAGGGGACACTGAATAGTGCACGGTACATCCAAACCGTTATCGAACCCATCTTTCTACCATTCCTAGACCGGCAAGGGAACTTGCTGTTCCAACAGGACAATGCACGTCCGCATGTATCCGGTGCCACCCAATGTGCTCTAGAAGGTGTAAGTCAACTACCCTGGCCAGCAAGATCTCCGGATCTGTCCTCCATTGAGCATGTTTGGGACTGGATGAAGCGTCGTCTCACGCGGTCTGCACGTCCAGCACGAACGCTGGTCCAACTGAGGCGCCAGGTGGAAATGGCATGGCAAGCCGTTCCACAGGACTACATCCAGCATCTCTACGATCGTCTCCATGGGAGAATAGCACCCTGCATTGCTGCGAAAGGTGGATATACACTGTACTAGTGCCGACATTGTGCATGCTCTGTTGCCTGTGTCTATGTGCCTGTGGTTATGTCAGTGTGATCATGTGATGTATCTGACCCCAGGAATGTGTCAATAAAGTTTCCCCTTCCTGGGACAATGAATTCACGGTGTTCTTATTTCAATTTCTAGGCGATTCAGTCCGCAACCGCGCTGCTGCTACGGTCGCAGGTTCGAATCCTGTCTCGGTCACTGATGTGTGTGATGTCCTTAGGTTAGTTAGGTTGAAGTAGTTCTAAGTCTAGGGGACTGAGGACATCAGATGTTAAGTCCCATAGTGCTCAGAGCCATTTAAAACACTTTTGTACAAGTCCTGGCAAAGCGGTATGCACGTACACAGATGGCGATATTATCACGTACGTAAGGTATAAAAGGGCACTTCATTGGCGAAGCTGTCATTCGTACTCAGGTGATACATGTGAAAAGGTTTCCGATCTGATTGTGGCCGCACGACGGGAATTAACACAAAAGAAAGGTTCAAATGGCTCTAAGCTCTATGGGTCATCAGTCCCCTAGACTTCTACATCTACGTGATTACTCTGCTATTCACAATAAAGTGCCAGGCAGAGGATTCAATGAACCACCTTCATGCTGTCTCTCTACCCTTCCACTCTCGAACGGCACGCGGGAAAAACGAGCACTTAAATTTTTCCGTGCGAGCCCTGATCTGTTATTTTATCGTGATGATCATTTCTCCCTATGTAGGTGGGTGCCAACAGAATGTTTTCGCAATCGGAGGAGAAAACTGGTGATTGAAATTTCATGAGAAGATCCAGTCGCAACGAAAAACGCCTTTGTTTTAATGATTGCCACTCCAATTCACGTATCATGTCTGTGACACTATCTCCCCTATTTCGCAATAATACAAAAAGAGCTGCCCTTCTTTGTACTTTTTCGATGTCAGCCGTCAGTCCCACCTGATGCGGATCCCACACTGCACAGCACTACTCCAGAACTACTTTAACCTAACTATCCTAGAGACATCAGACACATCCATGCCCGAGGCAGGATTCGAACCTGTGACAATAGCAGCCGCGCGGTTCCGGACTGAAGCGCCTAGAACCACTCGGCCACAGCGGCCGGCTGGGAATTAACAGACATCGAACTTTTGAAGTTAGACGAATGAGACATTCCATTTCAGAACTCATTAATTAATTTGATAATCCGGAATCCAGTGTCTAGACTGTGCCCGAGAATACCAAATTTCAGGCACTATCTGTCACCCCAGACAACGCAGTATCCAGCATCCTTCAGTTAACGACCGAGAGCAGCGGCATTTGCACTGAGATGTCGCTCTTAACATACAAGCAATACTGCGTGAAATAACAGCAGAAGTCAATGTGGGACATACGACGGAAGTATCGTTAAGACGGTGCGGTGAAATCTGGCATCAGTGGGCTATGCAGATGTCGACCTACGAGAGTGCCTCTGCTAACAGCAGGATGTCGCCTACAGCGCCTCTCCTGGGCTCCTGACCGTATCGGTTGGACCCTAGACGACTGGGAAACCGTGTCTTGGTCAGATGAGTCACGATTTCAGTTGGTAAGTGTGTGGCGCAGACCCCATGATGCCACTGACCCAGGTTGTCAACAACGCACAGTGCAAACTGTAGTGACCCCATAATGGTGTGGCTGTGTTCACATGGAATGGACTGGGTCCTCTGGTCCAACTGAACCGATCATCGACTGGTATTGATTATTTTCCGCTCCTAGGAGATCATTTGTGGCCAATCATGGACTTCATATTCCCAAATAACTATGGAATTTTTATGGATGACAATGTGCCGTGTCATCAGGTCACAGTTGTTCATGATTTGTTTGGATAACTTTCTGGACAATTTGAGTGGGTGGTTTGGCCTTCCAGAATGCCCGACATGAATCCCACAGAACACTGATGTGGCATAATCGAGAAGTTAGTTCGTGCACAAAATCCTGCACCGACAACACTTTCCCAGTTATGGACGGCTGTAGAGGGGACATGGCTCAGTGTTTCCGCAGGAAGCTTCCAACGACTTTCTGAGTCCACGCCGAGTCGAGTTGCTGCACTACGCCGAGCAAAAGGAGGCCCGACACGGTATTAAGAGATATCCCATGACTGTTGTTGTCTCAGTGTAAAAATATGGCTGATATACCCTTGCTGACAATGGCGTGGAGCATGCAATTCTAGAGATTCGTGAAGAACGCTGCTGAATAAGACTCAGTCGGTAGTAATTTAATAGCGGAAGCTCTGACATCGCCTGTGGCATAACATAAATTGTTGTGACTGACAATTCGCAATTTTTCACAAACACAACTTTTATTGATGTAAGTTCACAAGATTGATGACTGAACATATAAACGAAAGGTAACAATGACGAAAAAAGTCTTCTAATTGAGGCAAACAAAAGTTCACTTCCAATTTTCCACAGAGGTTCGTGGTCACACATTCACACACTAATAACAGTCCAATTCCGAGACGAAGACGTAATCTTAAACGGTCGCAGTACACGAGGTCAGCATCTGGCGTTAACTGAACTTCGGGCTTGGTTCTAGCCCCTAAATAGCTGTCTCCAGTCCATCAGGTTTTGGCGTAGTGATACTTCCTGCAGGCCGTGGCTCGAGCTCCCCCCTGCAGGAAGTAGTGCTCGGCATGTCCGTTTCCATTATCTTGTATGTAAATAGCCAGTGTTTACCATGGTGCTTTTGGGTACGCCTTGGGCATAGACAACCTCGTCCTCTGTGGTGTTATATGGGTTGCCGGCACTCAGGGGCTACCTTGGCTCCGGTATAACAGAAATAACAGCCGATTACGTGATTACATTCCTCGGAATAAATTTGAAACACGGTCATAGATTAAACAGCTAAGGACGTTTTAAATATTACGCAAAAATGTGCTTTACAAAAAGTTCAGAAACAGAAAAGAAATCGTAATCTAAAGACACTGGCTCTTTTAATGTCAGCTGCCATCTAAAGAGACTTTTAGTAGATGTGAGCGTTACAAAGATGGTAGGCAGGACGGAAACTGGTAACCAAGGAGACGTCACATGACTTGCCATGATCCATCATCAGTAAAAGATGTTGCAGAACCCATTTAGAAGAAAGAACGCCAACCAGTAAGCAAGGAAACGATATGCAAATAGATAAGCATCGCGAGTCATACAAGTGACGGAGATACCTGAAGCAACATTCAGACATAAACCTATTACTCGTAAAATTATCTGCCTGTTACATCGTTATGGTAATGTTATAGTTTAAAAAGCCAAGCCATTGTTTACAATTAAAACAGCAGCGTAAAACATTATAATTAAAGGTTACCAAAGTACCCAAATTTTGGGCAAATGGGAGCTACACGTACACATCAAGAATGCCAGTGACCTCGATCACGCCGCGCGGGATTAGCCGAGGTGCTGCAATCATGGATTGTGCGGCTGGTCCCGGCGGAGGTTCGAGTCCTCCCTCGGGCATGTGTGTGTGTGTGTGTGTGTGTGTGTGTGTGTGTGTCCTTAGGATAATTTAGGTAAGTAGTGTGTAAGCTTAGGGACTGATGACCTTAGCAATTAAGTCCCATAAGATTTCACACACATTTGAACATTTTTGGACCTCTATCACACATAAATATTAGTCGAGAAAAAAGACAAAGAACAAATACTGCTGCCTCTATTTTGTCTTTACACTTCGTTGCGACCTTGAAGGCATCATCAAAAAACCAGTGGGATAATGAGTGGAGAACCTGCAGTGCCTCTAGGATCGGTCCTATAGTGAACCAAAACGTTAATGCCCACAGTGAGGTCGAATGCCACTGAGTGTGGGCGTGTGACGTTGCCAGGGAAGTATGTAGTGGTGGGGTGCGGGCGCGTGACGTTGCCAGGGAAGTATGTAAGTGGAGAAACTAGCTCTGCCGCCCGAAGTCGCCTTGCGGCGCTAGGCGCTACAATCTGGAGCCGAGCGACCGCTACAGTCGCAGGTTCGAATTCTGCCTCGGGCATGGATGTGTGTGATGCCCTGAGGATAGTTAGGTTTAATTAGTTCTAAGTTCTAGGCGACTGATGACCTCAGAAGCTAAGTCGCATAGTGCTCAGAGCCAAACTAGCTCTGTAATGTTGACATCAGAGCTGGACAATAGGTTGTAGGATCCTGTCTCTCTCCTGCAAACGGGTAAATTTACCCTCAACAGAGAGAAGAGACGACCGAAAGACGAACAGAGACCAACCCAAAACACGATGACCGTACTGAATCCATGGGACTGCGTGCCCGGGGAGCGCACTGCTACCTGCTAGTGTCCACAAACCTCTAGGAATATCATCAAGTGTCAGGAAAATTCTCCTCTCGTACATGAAAGAATCTCAATGTTTCACGCCAGGTGCTCCCTTGCTTTGCACACCACGATTGTCGGCAGTTTGTACTCTTGTTTGAAATAGAGGCCTAGGTACCAAATCGATCTCGTGCAGACTTTTGTGGGCCTTCTGGGAAGATAAGGCCCATCTACTCGCCTCCAAAACGCCTGCGAGCAGTTCTGTTGCAATCTCTTTGAGGTACAAACGAGCTTTTCTAAGCAGGGGCCTCCAGTGTGAGGTGCATGTGCTGCGCTGTGAGGTGTTCGGTATGGTTGGAAATGAATACACTTCATACGTCGCGATCACAGTGTAGACACTTTTATTATTCCATGAGGACCAGTTTTAACTGTCTTATGCTGCAATTATCAGATGTCAGGGGAAAACAAAGATAATAACGGGAGAGAGGAGGGGGGGGGGGGGAGTGAACTGGAGTCTCCCTCCACTCCTTGTTATTATCTTTGTTTTCCCCTTACATCGGATTGGAAATTGGAAATTTGTGGTAAGGTCTTACGGGACCAAACTGCTGAGGTCATCGGTCCGTAAGCTTACACACTACTTAATCTAACTTAAACTAACTTGCGCTAAGGACGACACACACACACCCATGACCGAGGGAGGACTCGAACCTCCGACGGGGGGCAGCCACGCAGACCGTGACAAGACGCCACAACCGCGCTAAGAACCCGCGCGGCTTTACAGCAGATGATGGCAGCATAAGACACTTGAAACTGGTCGTTTCGGAAGAATAAAAGTGTCTACACTGTGATCGCAACGTAAGAAATGTGTTCATTTTCCAGTGTCTTTCAGTTGGTGTTGTTGGCGATGGACGATTACTAAGAGGCAGATCTTTAATGTTTTGTACCATATTGCAGCGCCTCTGATATTCTGAATTCCTATGCAAAGTTTGTTTGGACATGCGTGCATGTCCACAGGAACCCTGCATCGTAATTCAGAGCAACACCGTCACTGCAGTATCGTATTTATCCGCCGATACTGGGCAAGCGACTTTCAAGTAAAATATCTCACATGTTCGTTAATATAGATAATTGATGTACGAGTATAGGTTGTAGACGCATGGTTGACGTCATATGGAAAATTGGGTCTGGTCGTTTGAGTCGTGCACGGATAGTCAAACTGTAAGGCGTCCGCTCGCGATAAGCGGGAAATCCGGGTTCGTGTCCCTGTCCGGCACAGACATTCATTGTCATTTCATTCTTTGCTGATGATTGTCCGTATTCACAGTGGCGAAAAAATTAATTTATCAATGTTTTGTGTCCCACAAAAGCGGTTAATTATATGAATAATGTCGTTTTTGTGTATCACATTTCTGTGGGCAACTTCCCATACTGACAACCACTCTTGCCATACAGCGACAATGCAACTCAGAGTCTTAGTTTATAATAACCATCTGGAGCAGCCGCCAGACTGAAATGACACTACTGCGGTCACGATTGGAGTTATTGCACTTTGCTGATTACACAAAGTGTTGTAAATGGGCTTACACCTACAGTCTCAGCAACACACATTACATCCAACTTAAGCAGGCATTCGGCTACCTCACAGACGACACTTGAGAGCTACCGCTCTACATACAGCTACTAGGCAGCAAGTGAAGCGCCAGCAGGGATCACTGGTCCCATCGACTTCTTTCCTACACTGGCCACGTGACAAGAAGCAGAGCAGCTTTATCCTGGCGCTGAAGGCTGTACGTCAGCCAGTGCACCGACCCTGAGAGGCCAGTTCACACCAAGTGGGCGTACTGGGCCAGGCACCGAATGCTTATGCATACCTTCAATCAAAAGTCCACTCCAATTCGAGCCAGCTCTCTTATCCCAGATCCTGGAAAGAGGCCATCCGAAAGAAGACGTGATCTTTACGTAGTGACCGACCAGTGGACTTCAATATTTCAGTATTTGTTTTAATTTGGCTTTGTCAGACTTAGTATATTTTCTCTTTATGGATCTTGACACAAAGTAGTGCCTTCCAGACATTGTTTCCACACTAAGTGCACCAAGAACTTAAATCAGACCTTTCGTTTTCTCCAGTACCAGGCCATCTGCCTTAAGTACTGTTTCCTCTTCAAACCAGAAGAGTTTATTTTGTTCACGATTATTTCAAAACTTATTCCAAGAAGGAATATTGTGTTCTTTTGATTCACATAAACTTGGTCTTCAGTATATACATGGGCTTTCACTTTTTGACTACTTCACAAAGAATAAAGTTTTACTTTCACCTCAAGATTTCTAGTCGCTGAAATGTTGTGCCTGTGAACTGTTCTATCAGCAACAGGTCAGGCGATCAAAATCATACTGAATTCGCTTGTTCAACAATCAGTCAAGATATATGGTTCAGATGGCTCTGAGCACTATTGGACTTAATTGCTGAGGTCATCAGTCCCCTACAACTTAGAACTACTTAAACCTAACCAACCTAAGGACATCACACACATCCATGCCCGAGGCAGGATTCGAAACTGCGACCGTAGCGGTCGCGCGGTTCCAGACTGTAGCGCCTAGAACCGCTAGGCCACCCCGGCCGGCTGAGATATGTGTATTGAAGCTTGTTGGTACTTGCTATTTAAGATATACTCAAACTGGCTTAGAAAATTTGGGAACTTTTCCACGATTATCAACAACTGCTCGGCTACTTATATCTGACAAACAAATATTCGTTTTGAATGGTGGTAAAAAGAACTGATACACCGTAATGCTTTCAGACCACCTCACTTAAGAACACGATATTGGCTTAAGTAAGGGTTCCACACTGACATGAGCCGATAAACTCAAACTGAAGTACGGAGACCGGAACCCCTCTTCTATTATAATCAGGGGCATGACCAATTCTGAAAAACTCACGACTCACGGAAGGAAAGAACCATATACCAGAAGGTGCACAGTACGCAACAATGCGTGATAATATCAGAAATCATTACAAGGAGGTCCACTTTCGTAATTAAAAGTTTCTGTCTGAAAAGAGAATGAAAATATGGTAGGCCATTTTTGACTGGGATATCCCACTGTGCAGTTTTAGTCACCTGTAGGAGCGCACGCTCGCCCCTTTCCTTGCGGATCTGTGAGAGTTGTATCGTACGAGTATTTGTGGAGCGTAGGTGACTGTAATGGATGTGCGTGTACTGTTGTGTTATTTTCGTGTTGTATGATGACGATGAGAGAACGAAGAGAGTGAAAACAGGTGCCAGTATATAACCTAGTCCTCTCAAATAGGGCCAAGCTTAACGTCTCCATCTGACGGACGGCTCACCACAACGATGTCACATGCGCTCACTTCATGAGGCGCCGCAGGGAGAGTTGGAGTTTAATCCAGGATATTGGCGCCAAGACTGATGATTAAGAGTTTGCCTGCCAAACACCGACAGTGAAAATTTCATCAGTCACCAGGATTCGAACCAGCTTATCTCTGAAACGACCGCCAACGCAGAGACGTACGATAGCGGCCACTGAGGCGGGTTTTTTCCACTAAAGAAGATCAATGAGAAATGGGCTGAAGCTATAGTCTGCAGTGTGTCAGCGACTAGCCCTTTCGCTTCCCGTCACCGACCTCCGAACGAGGTTATAAAGCCACAAGGCAGTGGAGAAGGCGATCGATTTTAACGACCTCGCAGTGCCAACAGCGATATAGATCGAAAGGTTCCTCCAAGTGCTGTCGTTACGGTGAACGATAAATTGATATAAGTCACGCGATATCCGAGCGCGGATTGTTCTTTGAACCAAAGCTGGACAGCTCACCGAATATAAAGACAGTCACAAGAAGGACATGATCCGCCAATTTATTTTTGCAGATCAAATCGTCTTGAATATATACGCTTAAACTTCAGTGCGATTTATTTGAAGCAATAACAGGTCCACATCTAAGTACACCACAGGCGGGTGTTATGGTAGTAGCGTGCGGGTGGACGGTTATTTTATCTATTTATTTTTAATATTTATATGTTAAAGCTGTAAATTAGATGGAATATTGTCGTTCTGTTATTGCTTTGTTGGTAATGAGCATGTTTTCCTTTTTCTGTACGACCCTTTGCATGGAAAAATGAAAATATGCTCAATGACCAAAAATGCAGTAAGACATTACAGCATTCCCACGGATAATACGTAACTCAATTAAACAAAAAAACACACGCGCGCGCGCTGACCAACTATACCACACCCAAAGAAAAATGTGTTTATTTTCACAGAAAACAGATATTTGTTTTGATTCATTTCTATTCGGCGCTGCCTGTCGCAATCTCTCATACGCTGTTGTTATTCTGACATCACGCGAATCCACTGTGAGCATAATGAACCGTCGCTCCACAATGGCGATTCGTTGTTTACATTCCAACTGTTTCGTAAACATTTCGCATACACGTCCATATTTGCGACCGTAATACGCGTTACGTAAACAGTTTTTATCTGCAGTGTGGGATGTCTCTCTCCTCAGCACGAAAATTTCTCACATATTTCACGCTGCGCCGGACCAGAATTCCTTTGAAAAATAAATAA
Organism: Schistocerca piceifrons; assembly: GCF_021461385.2. Lineage (NCBI taxonomy): Eukaryota > Metazoa > Arthropoda > Insecta > Orthoptera > Acrididae > Schistocerca > Schistocerca piceifrons. Next base: position 285,150,350 of record NC_060142.1, on the reverse strand, counting down.
ATACAAAAATTATCGAGTTCCACTAATCTGAGCATGGTGAAAGTTCTCCTTTACTGAATTTCTTACAAGACGACCTACGGAATGGCTCTCTTCAAGATTCTTCCGACATACAGGATTGCTAAATTAAGTTCCAGGACCTCAATTTCCTGAATTATTATTACGCAATTCTCAAAAATCTGAAGATTAGAATCCTGAGTGCTGTTAAGCAGAAATGTTCGAGCTAATTAACATAGTCGCCAGCAAATGAGTGTATAGGGTAAAGTCTTGAAATTAAGTTACCTGTTCGAATCACACTAATTACCACTTTTTTGATTTTATCAAATGAAAATCTGAAGTAGTAAACAGTGAATCATAATATCAAAAACAACATTTTTTATTATTAGTTATTGGAATGTGTGAAACCATGTTAAAATTTGGAAGAGACATGCGAAAGGGCGTAACCAAGATAACAATACCAACAATATACACGCAGACAGATCCAGTAGTATCTCGAATACGTTGTATAACAGGACAGGGCATTAGCGGAGCTGTCCTTTGTAGTTTGGTGATTCACTTGTAAAGGTCTCAAACGTGATTTTGTGGGCACACCAGGGGAATGAACAGACACGGAACGCGAAATGATAATTGCAGCTAGAAGCAGGGGCCGTTCCATCTCTGAAATCGTTAAGGAATTCAATATTCCAAGATCCACAGTGTCAAGAGAAAACCAAATTTCAGACATTATCTCTCATCACGGACCAGTAGTGGCCGACGGCCTTTAGTTAACGATCGTGAGCAGCGCCGTTTGCGTGGAGTTGTCAGTGCTAACAGACAAGCAACAGTGCGTGGAATAACTGCAGAAATCAACGTGGAACATACGAAAAACGTATGCGTTAGGACATTTGGCAAAATTTTTCGTTAATGGATCATGCAATAGACGACCAACGTGAGAGCGTTTTCTAACAGCATGACATCGCCTGCAGTGCCTCTCTTGGGCTCGTGACCATATCGGTTGGGTCCTAGACGACTGGAAAACTGTGGACTGGTCAGGGAGTCCCGATTTCATCTGCTAAGAGCTGATGATAGTGTTCAAGTGTGACACAGGCCGCAAGAAGCCATTGACCTAAATTGTCAACTGGGCAATGTGCAAGCTGGTGGTGGCTATGTAATGTTGTGGGCTGGTTTACATGGAGTATACTGGGCAATCCATGAAGCGGCGCCACGCTATCTCTCCTCCGTAGTAAAAGGTTAAAGCCGAACCCTCAGCCAATAAAGGCATGGCAACAATCTTCTGGGACTCTGAACGGATTGTTCTGCCAGAATGAGATTTTCACTCTGCAGCGGAGTGTGCGCTAATATGAAACTTACTGGCAGATTAAAACTGTGTGCCGGACCGAGACTAGAACTCAGGACCTTTGCCTTTCACGGGTAAGTGCTCTACCAACTTACCCGCGAAATGCGAAGGTCTCGAGTTGGAGTCTCGGTCCGGCACACAGTTTTAATCTGCCGGTAAGTTTCATATTAGCGCACACTCCGCTGCAGAGTTAAAATCTGATTCTGGAAACATCCCCTAGGCTGTGGCTAAGCCATGTCTCTCCAGTATCCTTTCTTCCAGGAGTGCTAGTTCTGCAAGGTCTGCAGGAGAGGTTCTGTGAAGTTTAGAAGGTAGGAGACGAGGTACTGGCAGAAGTGAAGCTGTGAGGACGGGTCGTGAGTCGTGCTTGGATAGCTCAGATGGTAGAGTACTTGCCCGCGAAAGGCAAAGGTCCCGGGTTCGAGTCTCGGTCCGGCACACAGTTTTAATCTGCCAGGAAGTTTCGGATTATTCTGTTTGATGTCTTCCCTCGTACTGCAACGAGCAACTCAAGTGTATTGCACTACTGACAGGAAACTGAAGAAACGACCTCAGCCTGTTCGTCGGCACAAAAATGCAAACGAACTTCTCGTTCTTCGTGACAACGCAAGACCTCACAGAAGTGTGCGCGTCCGGAAGGAGCTCACAAAACTTCATTGGATTGTTCTCCCTCAACCATCCTACAGACCGGATCTCGCATCTTAAGGCTTCCATCCGTTTAACCTCATGAAGGATGCAATCGACGGGAAGCAGTACGTGTATTATAGTGAGATTATTGATGCAGGAAAACGTTGTCCTCTACATCGCGCCTAGACTGGTACCTTGCAGGCATACAGACCCTCCCAGTAAGGTGGCGTAAGGCCGTCGCATTGAACGGAGGTTATGTTGTAAAATAGGATTTTATAGTCAAATGGTTCAAATTGCTCTGAGCACTAACATCTGAGGACATCGGTCACCTATAACTTAGAACTACGCAAACCTAACAAACCTAAGGACATCACACACATCCATGCCCAAGGCAGGATTCGAACATGGGACCGCAGCAGTCGCGCGATTCCAGACTGAAGCGCCTAGAAAGACTTGGTCACAGCGGCCGGCTTTTATAGTCAGAAGAGTGAGGAAGAATATGGTGTATTGTAATCCTCAATATAACCAACCTGCTTTCAGAAAAAAATGTTGCATTGCTTACTGGAAGTTACTCGTGTTCTGACCGGTGATCTTATACGTATCCCTCAATACTCCAAATCTTAGTCTCCAGACGTGTTTGACGTTAACCGCTAAGATAATATGTGATTGGCCCTGTGATACTTGTTAACCGAAATTGTTGTCCACCTTTGATAATATGAGTGAGAGACCAGGAGCAGAGGGGCAGGCTGTTGGTGTGACGCAGTTCCCTGCGTGAGAGAGCCTCCTCCGGCCGTGTCTGCCCTGTGACGGGGTGGCCCTCGAGTTATCGGCTCTGGCGGGCGACGGCGAGATAAGTCAGCGCCCGCCACGTGCTATCGCGTCCACGTGTGCCCGTGTCCACACGGCGCGTCTTCCCCGCGGCTCCGAAGCTTTTTTTTCCTCGACTGTTTCGTGCGACTACTTGCCGCCACGCTGCGATCAGCCCTCAGTCTACGGAAACAATAACAGCGCTGCTGAATACCAATCGCTGCTTCACCGGGTCGAGACATGGTATCAAGGAAAAAAGTATTTCGTATTTTGAGAAGTGGTAGTCTGGAGCAAAGCAAGAAAACAAAGTTTAGTAAACATGCGCTCTGAAATGCATACCTGAAGAGCTATGAGCACTTGCTGATATTCCCTACCGTGAAACATCTCTTCCACAGCAAGCTCTTTGCCGTTAAGAACGATCCACAGATTAAATTAAACCGTTTACTGCATCTACATCTACATGGGTACTCTGCAAATCACATTTCTCTGGGAATTCTCATTAGTCGAGTCGATACTACGTCGTGCTACGGCACTTCTTCGTGCTTGCGGGGGGCAGGAGTACCAATTTCTTTGGCTTTTCACTGTATATATTTTGCGATATTCTTAGTTTTAAATATGTGCACAGCTAGGTATGATCTAGTTTTTAATGTCACAAATTTACTTTTAATTTGAAGCAAGTTTAGCATGATAAAGTTTCAGCCACTATCGTGCGCTCTCCTTGTGCATACTATTAGTGCCCTCTCTTACCAGAAGTTGTCCTTAGCGCAAGCGTGAGGCGACGTTAGTGCACTAGCGGTACATTGCAGAGGAAATACCATGAGACAACAACCATGTGCTCTACGTTTTAATTTAATGCGGAGATGACATTATGTATTTGACTGACGCCTTTCGGTTATATTTTAACGTACCTCTGCCACAGTACGTAATCAATTAAGTCTGAATATATATTTGTATTCGTAACGAGATGTAATTTTATCTGTGTAAATATTTATCTTAACTGTTAACTTGCTTCCTACACCTTTTTCCCCTCCGCCAGTGTGCCCGAGGGTTCCGTCCTCTCCCCTCTTCTGTATCTCTTGTACACAGCGGACATGCCGCCGCCTTCACCCCCCCTTCACCTTCTCCAGTACGCCGATGCAGGGCTCCCAACACCTTCTCCAATCCCATCTTGACCGGTTCACCACTTGGTGCAACCAGTGGTTGCTTAAGGTCAATCCTGCCAAATCCCAGGCGATCATAGTAGGCAAAACCACTCCTTCCTTCCGCCTCCTCGACTTCTACATTACCATCTATGGCCGTCCTATCGCCCTCACCCCCACCCTTAAGTACCTTGATGTCACCCTTGACCGTCGCCTCTCCTGGACCCCCCACCTCCGGGCGATCCAAACCAAGCACGCTCCCGCCACTGTCTCCTCAAACTCCTCTCTGGCCGAAATTGGGGTCTGGACCCCTCTACCATCCTCCATACCTATAAATCCCTCACTCGTCCTATCCTTTGCTACGCCCACACTGCCTGGATCTCCGCTCCCCCTACCTTATACAAATCCCTTCAGACCCTGGAACACCATGATCTTCGCCTCGCCTATCGCATCCGTCTCCCCTTCCCCACGCGGATCCTGTACGACCTAATTCCCTTCCCCCACCTCCTCCTTTTCCTCGAACGGATACGGATCCTCTACACCTCCCGCAAACTTGATCCTCCTCACTCGCTGGTCTCTCCCATCCTCTCCCGCCCCCGTCCGTTGCCGTGCCTGTACTTCCACGTCCCACCTGCTCTCCATCTCTCCACTCTCCACACCTTCTCCCAAGGTGGCTTCCGCCAGCTCTCCCTCCCTGATGATGCCCTCCTCCCCTCCATCTACCACTCCTACCAACTTTGATCCTCCCTCTCTCTTCCTGTGTTTGTTTCCTTTGGGCACCCTCTCTACATTCTCTCCCCATTCCTTCCCTCCTCCCTGTCTCCTGACTCCTCCCCCGGGCTTCCCCTACCCCCGTCCCTCTACTCCTCCTCCCATCTCCTCTGCCATTGGCATCTCTGCTGTCCCCTCTCCCTCCCCCTCATTCCTCTTCCGCTCTTGGCAAGTCCCCGGACTCGCACGCGTTACGTGGACATTCGCGCGCCAGAGATCATCGCCATCAGTTTCTCGTGTGTGTGCCGTCGTGTTTGTGTTAGTGTTCACCGTCACACTCCTACGTTCACCTGTGCCATCGAATCATCAGTGTTTGTGCGCCGTGCCAACGTGTTTCAGTGTAATTTTCATCGAGTGTGAACGGCTCCGTGTTGTGTATTGTGTGTCTACTGTTTTTTACCCGTCACTCTATCTCTTATGTATCTTCTTAATGTTTTTTTCTCATTGGCTAATCGAAGGCTGAAGACCAGCGTACGACGCTGCTGCCAGCCTACCTATGTATCTGTATAGGTATGAAAATTACAATAAAGAAAAAAAAAAGTTAACTTGCTTCGGTCGTCCATATTTCCTTCTGAAGAACGCGTGTTTATAAGCGTTGAAATAAAGGTCAAGAGGTTTTAATTAATCTTCCAGTTTGCTACCGAATGGCTATTTACTACTTCTACAACACGGTTTATTCTACGCTTGCCGATCCATCCGTGTACAAAATTTTAAAATTACACATAATGTTGCAGGGAGTCCATTACCTGTTCTTGGATGGCAGGCGCACATGTGAAGGGGTTAGAGTGTGGTAGGTGCACAATAAGGCGATCCTTACAAGTGATGTTCAGACTTAGTTAACCGGAACCTTGACGATAAGTCTGTCTGTCCTCACATTCCCATGCCATTCAGCATCGGGCCACTGTCACATCTGATTGTCCCCCAAATATGAATATTGCACGATTCGACGAACTACCCAAATGGAGACCGACAAAGAGATCACCTTCCGAGGGTGCCAAGTGTTGTGGCTATGTACATTTCCCTGGCGTGCTAACTGTTGATATTATTGTTGGGTATGCAGCCGGACCATACAGTCATCTGGACACCATATTTCAAAGGACCATCTCATTGCCATCATCAGTTGAGAGCACTGTAAGCTTGTCACGCCAGAACTGATTCAAACCGTGTACGGCAGCCGTGTTATACGTCGCAGAAGACGAACGCCGCGTGTACCAGAAATCGTCGCTGCTGTCCCTAACACAAGTGGAGGTTCTGCACTACCAGTGGCGAAAACTGGCAGAAAACATTTCAAAGTTCACAATTTCCCGCAGCTCGTGTCTTGCGGTAGCGTTCTCGCTTCGCGCGCACGAGGTCCCGGGTTCGATTCGCGGCGGGGTCAAGGATTTTCTCTGTCTCGAGATGACTGGGTGTTGTGTATCCATCATCATTGACTCGTAAGTCGCCGAAGTGGGGTCAACTGAAAAGGATTTGCAATATGGCGGCCGAACTCCTCCGCATGGGGCCTCCTGCCCAACAATGCCCTACGATAATTTTTTCAGTTCACAATTCAGATAGAAACGGTTGAAAAACTACCGTTTCTAGACGTTTCTGTATACAATAACGATGATCTGACGCTGGGACATAGTATTTATCGAATGACGAATCACACGGACATGTATCAACATGCAACGATTTGTCGCCCATCTTTACAAGGGACGGGACTCCTTCGGGCGACGCCGAAAGATTGACCTGAGGGCTAGAACGCCTTAAGCTACTGTTCAAGGGGGATTTTGATGACGTGGTAATAGAAGAAATGGAAGTCGATTCGGAAGAGACAAACTTAAAGATGTGGCAGACGATCAGTTTGGCTATCGGAAAGTTAAAAGAACTTGAGACATTTCTGACGTTGCGCTTGATAGTGGAAGCAAGACATAACAAAAATTAAGGCAGTCGACAGTTAAAATGGAACAAATTTTGCGAAATTATTAAGGAAAGTATTTTTAAGCTACGGGGAAAGACGGATAATATACAATATGTACAAGAACCCAGAGGTAACAATAAGAAAGACCAAGAACGCAGTCGTCGTATTAAAGAAGTTGTAAAACAAAGACGCGGTCTTTCGCACATACTGTTCAATCTATACATCAAAGAAACAAGGACGGGAATAAAAGAATGATTCTAGAGGAGGGTATTATTCAGTTTGAAAGCCTATCAATGATGATATTCGCTGTTGACAGTGAAAGTGAAGAAGAATTACAAGAAGTGTCAAAAGAATACAGAATATACATCCAGAGTAAACCGAAGAAAAATGGAAGTAATGCGGAATAGCAGAAATGAGATAAGCGAGAAACTTTTCAAAATTGTGGATTCAAATGGTTCAAATGGTTCTGAGCACTATGGGACTCAACTTCTGAGGCCATTAGTCCCCAAGAACCTAGAACTAGTTTAACTAACCTAAGTAAATCACGAACATCCATGCCCGAGGCAGGATTCGAACCTGCGACCGTAGCGGTCTTGCGGTTCCAGACTGCAGCGCCTTTAATCGCACGGCCACTTCGGCCGGCCAAAATCGTGGATCGCAAACTACGAAAAGCTAAGGAATTCTTCTATCTTGGACGCAAAGTAGCACGTGATCCAAGAATCAAGGACGATATAAAAAACAGATTAGCACTTGCAAAGATAGCATTCCCGACCAAAAGAAGTTTGCTAGTATCAAACATTGGTCTTCATTGAGGGAAGTAATTTCAAAGTCTATATGTCTGGAGCAGAAAACTGCATGGAAGTGAATCAAGGACAGCGTAGGAAACGGATGAGATTTAAAACTTATAAGATGTAGTGCTTTAAAAGGATGTTGAAAATCAGGTAGACCGATAAGGAATGAAGAGGTTATCTGCAGAATCTGGAAGGAGAGGGACATGTAGAAGACATTGACAAGAAGAAGAGACAGTAAGGCAAGACGTGTGTTGAGGCTTCGAAAAGTATGTTCCAAGGTACTAAACAGCTGTTGATGGTAAAGGCTGTAGAGAAAGGGAGAGATTAGAACACATCCAAAAAATAATTGAGGGCTTTGGGTAAAAGTATTACTGATACGAAGAGATTTGCAAAGGAGAGAAATGAAACCTGTCAGAAGGCTGATGATCTAAAACGGAATGTAACCTGCTTTTAACATGTGTGAAAATTAGTAGCGACTAGGCAGGAACTGCAAAGATATAGAGCACATTTCTGGAGTTACGTTACCAATCATTATTTCAACAACGAATTTTATAATTTTTGTATAATTTGGCTAACCTTAACTAATTTGTACTTAAAGACCCCTACCTCCTGATGATAAAGGCAAATTATTAAAATTTGTGGTGGTTACTCAAATTGAGACGTTCTACCCGTCTTTATCTTTTGCAGCATGCGACACATTAAAAGGTACTTAAACAAACGCTACCGTCAGAGGACCGGTATAAATGTTTCTGTCGGAATAGAGACAATTTGCATGTCATTCCGGTCACTACAGTGTTACTAAAAGATGAAGAAGACGTTTTCAAATGTTCCGCCGTAAACATGAAAGTGGGCTATGAGCACTTTACAATCCAATGCTTTTCTCAATCCACCAAACTGGTCACAAAAGAGGACTATAAAGAAATGGTGCAAAGTACCGTATAAACTAACACACACACACACACACACACACACACACACACACAGAGAGAGAGAGAGAACGAGAGAGAGAGAGAGAGAGAGAGAGAGAGAGAGAGAGAGAGAGAGAAACATGGTGCCTCCTTTTCTCCTGAGCTTCAAGCAGAATCCTCAAATTCTCTCCCTCAAAATACAGCATGGTATACCACAGAAGCAGTGGACAGGCTGATTGGATTGCGCGTGACCATCACATCATGCCATTTGACTAACGAAGAATGACATGATGTAGAACGTGGTCCATCTGCAACGGTGAGCAACTTCTGTGCATTTTATGCACAAAGACCGGCAACGTAACGAGCAAGTCGACCTCCTTGCAAAGGACACAACGCACAAGGGGCTCTTATTTATACCCGGTTTCAATGCATCAGACCGTGTCCGAAACATAAAATGACGGCACGTAAAGGGAGGAAAGAGGAATGGAATAGAGCGATGGTGCAAGGACGACAGTCTTATAATTTGCAGGCCCCGCAATATACATCTCGCTCCCCTTGTAGGTCCCCGTTCATGGATGGGACATTGGGCACGTGATACCTAATGCCCATAATAATGTCGACAGGAGGTCGCTAGTCTTAAAATTTGCAAACTCTTCTCTCCTTTGGCCCCGGTTCACGGATTGGAGATGGCGCAGACGATATTCTCTTGGTAAAGGTGTGCCTCCATTACGACAACTTTCCTGGTCATCTCCACAGGATAGGTGTCAGAAACTCCCTAATTTTCTTGTGCGCCTCAACATCGGAAGGTTATTTTTAAAAAAATGGTTCAAATGGCTCTGAGCAATATGGCACTTAACATCTGAGGTCATCAGTCCCCTACAACTTAGAACTACTTAAACCTAACTTACCAAAGGACATCACACACATCCATGCCCGAGGCAGGATTCGAACCTGCGACAGTAGTGGTCACGCGGTTCCAGAGTGAAGCGCCGAGAACCGCTCGGCCACATCGGCCGGGGAAGGTGATTTAAATTACCCATTGTTTTCCTGGGAGTGGTTAAGCGATCAACAAATAACTTTGCCTAAAACACTAAACAAAATGAACACCAATTTCGCACAGATATCACCACTGTCCTCGCATAAGAAAATTCAACAACCTGGAAAATGATTATGAACTTCGGAAGAAACCGTAAGCCGCGCGGGGTAGCCGCGATGTCTGGGGCGCCTATCCACAGTTCGCGCGGCTCCCCCAGTCGGAGGTTCAGTCCTCCCACGAGGATGAGTGTGTATGTGTTGTCCTTAGCGTAGTTAGTTTACATTAGATTAAGTAGTGCGTAAGCCTAAGGAACGATGACCTCAGCAGATTGGTCCCATACAAACTTACCACAAATTTCCAAAGGAAACTGTAACATGCACATAAAATGAGAGTCAGTTCCGACTGAGAACTTGTGTACTATACTACAGACTGTCAGCCGACGGGGTCACATTCTCTTCGCAATGCCTTGTCTTCACGATATTGCCAGACTCCACAGTTTAATCAGTTTTGAATGTGTTGTACACTGCATACTCGACCAGAAATAAAAATAAAAGTCGGCAATCGAAAATCGTGTGGATGATCCTAAGGTTGTCGGTACTCTTTCTTGAAATTTCCCACTTGGATAAAATAATCATTGCCTAAGATTCAAGACAATCGGCCATTGAACAAGATCAAATATTTACACCATGCTATCTTGTTCTCTAAATAATTAATCCATTAATATTGTAGACTGTCTCTACACATCGACCTTGGGCTATTGGCAGGAGCGAGGCTATCGTACATGGGTTGAAATTCCACTGCGGTTTCTTTTATTTAAGATATTCATATTACAATAACGTTTCCGGGACTATACAATCCCATCTTTAGATGCTGATGTAGTTACTCTGAATAACTTAAACCATATAAGTTATCCAAACCAAAACAGCTCACTTGGCAAGCCAGTGCAAAGCAAAGAAGGAGAAGTTGAAATAAATATATAGAAGGGCTTAATAAAGCAAAGAAACTTGACGACAACGTTAGGGAAAGGAAAGTGGTACCGTATGAAGAAAAGATGGGTGATTCGATGCCGCGAGAAGTGTTTGATAAAACACTGAAAGACCTACAAGTCTAAACAAGGCACGTGGAGAAAAGCTTCCCGCACAACTGTTAACGTCTTATGAAGAAACAACCATGACAAAAGTACTCCTCCTAGTATGCAGAATATATGAGCCAAGCAAATATCCAGAAAACAATAACGATCTAACTAAACTATACTAAACCAAACTAAAATTATAACGATGTAAAACAGGTGGCCGGCTGGTGTGGCCGAGCGGTTCTAGGCCCTTAACTCCGGAACAGCGCTGCTGCTACGGTCGCAGGTTCGAGTACTGCCTCGGGCATGGATGTGTGTGATGTCCTTAGGTTGGTTAGGTTTAAGTAGTTCTAAGTCTAGGGGACTGATGACCTCAGATGTTAAGTCCCTTAGTGCTTGGCACTATTTGAACCATTTCTTTAAAAACAGGTGATGGCAGGTAGTGCTGGCGAGAATAACACCGAACCATCTGCTTCATGCGGCATGGATGTCAAATACGAATGCAAATTATTTACCGAGCGATGGGAGAGGATCAGTTTAGGTTCCGGGGAAATGTAGGAACTCACGAAGAGTAATGACCTTCCTACTTACCTTATCAGATAGTTTGCAGAAAGCCAAACCTACGTTTGTGGCGTTTTTAGAGTCATAAAAAGGTTTTTATTGTGTTCACTGGAATAACTGAAACTCTGATGGTAGCAGCGATGAAAACAAGAAGGGAAGGCTGCCTAAAACTTGTATAGAAGTCAAGAGTCCGAGGACATAAAGGCGCAGCACCTGAGAACGGAGCGATCAGATCTTCTGTGTTGTTCGATCTGTAACAAAATCCAAGGTAAATTTTGAAAATATGAAAAAGTTCAGAAAGACAAGATTAGAAGTTATGATTTGTTGATGACGTAATTGTATTGGAGACAACAGAATATCAGTTGAATTATCAAGGATACTAACTTAAAGAGAGATTTTAAGTTAGCTGTCATCAATAAAAAGAAGAAAAAGAGTAGTGGAATGTAGAATTATATCAGGTGATGATACAGGTATTAGATTACGAAAAGAGACTAAAAGAAGCGGACGAGTTGTGCAAATAAATAGCTCTGAGCACTATGGGACTTAACTGCTGTTGTCATCAGTCCCCTAGAACTTAGAACTATTTAAACCTAACCAACCTAAGGAAATCACACACATCCATGCCCGAGGCAGGATTCGAACCTGCGACCGTGGCGGTCGCGCGGTTGCGGACTGTAGCGCCTACAACCATTTGACCACCATGGCCGGCCGAGTTGTGCAGTTTTGATGGCTAATATCGGGTGGTCAAAAAGTCAGTATAAATTTGAAAACTTAATAAACCACGGAATAATGTAGATAGAGGGGTAAAAATTGACACATGCTTGGAATTATATTGGGTTTTATTAGAACAAAAAAAAAAAAAACACCATATTGCTAGACGCGTGAAAGATCTCTTGCGCGCGTCGTTTGGTGATGATCGTGTGCTCAGCCGCCACTTTCGTCATGCTTGGCCTCCCAGGTCCCCAGACCTCAGTCCGTGCGATTATTGGCTTTGGGGTTACCTGAATTCGCAAGTGTATCGTGATCGACCAACATCTCTAGGGATGCTGAAAGACAACATCCGACGCCAATGCCTCACCGTAACTCCGGACATGCTTTACAGTGCCGTTCACAACATTGTTTCTCGACTACAGCTATTGTTGCGGAATGATGGCGGACATATTGAGCATTTCCTGTAAAGAACATCATCTTTGCTTTGTCTTACTTTGTTACGCTAATTATTGCTATTCTGATCAGATGAAGCGCCATCTGTCGGACATTTTTTGAACTTTTGTATTTCTTTGGTTCTAATAAAACCCCATGTCATTTCAAGCATGTGTGTCCATTTGTACCTCTCTATCTGCATTATTTCGTGATTTATTCAGTTTTCAAATTTATACTGACTTTTTGATCACCCTGTAAATTCACAATTGCAGAAGTAAGGATAATGTAAAATGCTGTCTGACACTGTCAAGAAAAGCTTTACAGAAAAAGCAAAACATGTTAACGTGAGTTATATTAAGAATAGAGTAACCTCATATTAAAGTGAAGCTTGGACGATGAAATGTGCGAATAGAGAAAGAATAAAAGCTTTTGGAATGTGCTGTCAAGATTAGGTGGGTAGATTGAATAAAAAATGAAAGGTACTGAGTCGAACCGGGGTGAAAGTAATATTCTGAGAACTAAAAGAAGCGATATGTTCGTAGGACACAACATAAGGCATCAAGGAATAGTTAATTTAGTAGTGAAAGGTAGTGTAGGTGAGGGATAAAAAATGTAGACAGAGACCAATGCTTGAATGAGGTTTCAAACGAATACGGATAGATATAGGGAGTCGTAGTTACGCAGTTGTAAAAAGTAGTTGAACGAATTAGACTAAAGTGGAAAGATGTATCAAATCAGTCTTCAGGCCTATGACTACAACAACAGAAGTTGTGTATCAGTTTTACTAATAATTTCACTTCCCCAAAACTTTCGATGTTTTGAACAGTTTATGAAATATTTTCTGTTCCCACGTTATGCCTTCCGGAGGTATTAATGACGGTCATCCAGAGCCTTTCGCCGTGATGTTTTTGAAGGTGATTAAAGCTGCACTCACATGCAGAAGCTAGAAGACACAGCAGCAAATGCCAATAACGTTGCAGCGCAGGTAATGTGTGTTTTGCTTGCGGGTCTGGATGGGACGCTTTTAAGCGCCAGCTCCCTGGCCAGGTCGGACAGGACACGTATGTGTGCACAGTGCTCGAGACGCGCGCTAGTGTGACGGGCCCAATATGCCGACACCATCCTCAAAGTCAACACCGGCTGCCGAATACTAAGCGAAGGTCAGCTACACTGACACACAGCCATGCAGTTCCTTCCGCAGGTGAGGGTGGCTGTAGACTTCCTCGATACCCAGTTCCACACTCATTGTTAGCAGTGGAACAGTTCAAAAGCTGTTTAAAATGAAGAAAAGAAAATGCACATCGTCGGAGCCAGTTCTCTGTACTAGCGTTTATCTCGTCGTACGGAGTTCACTGTCATCGTAATATGGAAAATTCATTTTTATTTTAACTTTGTAACTAGATGTGCAATCGTCGGTTAACCTAAGGTTGAGAAGTAATTTCCACCAAGTGTCTCTGAACCTGTACAATTTACGTAAATCTTCAGGTTTTCGTGGCCTTTGTCACTGAAGGTAAAATCTTCTGGGTTGTTAGGCCGCGTCATACTGCACTATATGATCAAAAGTATCCGGACACCTGGCTGAAAATGACTTATAAGTTCGTGGCGCCCTCCATCGGTGAATAAATATGGTGTTGGCCCACCCTAATGACAGAATGTGAAACCATATATTGAATACTTACACTAGTGCACACATCCCTCATGATTTCAGTGTAAAATATTCGTTTTCCTGTTTGCGTATAAATCTTATATGAGGAATATGTTTAAAGTTAAAAGTAACATTTCTAGAACTTTCTCCCCACAGCTCAGCTTACGCCAGTACCTCAACTCCTGCCCTTCAAAATTCTCCTGCAAAATTTGCGGAAATACGGCTTAGCCTCTACCTGGGGGATGTTTCCAGAGTTCAAGCCTCCTTCCAGGAAGTTCCGTGTCAGCACACATTCCGCTGCAGAGTGAAAATTCATTCTGGTAACATCCTCAGGCTGTGGCTAAGCCATATCTCCGTAATACCATTTCTTCCAGGAGTGCTTGCCCTGCAAGTTTCGCAGGAGAACTTCACCGAAGTTAAGAGGGTAGGAGATGTACTGGCGGAAACACAGCTGTGAGGACAAGTCGTGAGTCGCGCTTGGGTAGTTCAGTGAGTAGAGCACTTGCCCACAGAGATCAAAGTTCCCGATTTCGAGTCTCGGTCCGGCTCACAGTCTTTAATCTGCCATGAGGCTTCATATCAGCGCACACTCAGGAGCATTTTAAAACCATATGTATTTCTTCCATTGTTATGATTGTTATGCGGCCCAACCTGTTCCCCTACACAGGGCGGCCAGAAACAGGTTGAAAGCCTTGTAAGGATATTGTTGGGTAGGTTATGCTGAGAAATAATTATTAAGAAAAAAAATTCGAAATGTAGCGCCTTTCTCGAGTTAACTGCGATTGAACTAAGCCAATCAGGCCTTTGCGCGCCCAAACTGAAGCGGCCCGCCAGAGATGATGGCACCAGACGTGTTTTTAGTTTAATTTCCTAACACCGAACATGCTATCGTTGGACGGTAGTAAGGATCGAAGCCAATCCGGTCTCGAGCGCTATTATCGATACTATGAGAATAATTGACAGTAATTGTATCTGGCAGGCCACATGAAACTGCTCGCGCAAAGGCTTGGATAAGTGAACGCTTATTAAATCGGAAAAGGCGCAAGGTAACGAATTTTTTCCTAAAAATTATTTTTAAGCACAAGCCATCCAACAAGACGCATCCAAGACTTTTAGACTGTTGTTGCCCACGCTGTACACTATCTCTGTTCCAGTTTCGGGGCACACAGCCCGCCAGCATTGCAGGGCAGCACGGCGGGTAGCGGAAACAGAAGATATTAGGCGTCACAGCAGCGAGAACCAAAATAATACACTACTGGCCATTAAAATTGCTAAAGCACGAAGAAATGCACATGATGAACGGGTATTCATGGTACAAATATATTATAATAGAAGTGACATGTGATTACAAATGGTTCAAATGGCTCTGAACACTATGGGACTTAACTTTTGAGGTCATCATTCCCCTATAACTTAGAACTACTTAAACCTAACTAACCTAAGGACATCACACACATCCATGCCCGAGGCATGGTCGCGCGGTTCCAGACTGAAGCGCCTAGAACTGCTCGGCCACGCCGGCCGGCTGACATGTGATTACATTTTCACGCAGTTTGGGTGCATAGATCCTGATAAATCAGTACCCAGAACATCCACCTCTGGCCGTAATAACGGCCTTGATACACCTGGGCATTGAGTCAAACAGAGCTTGGATGGCGTGTACAAGTACAGCTGCCCATGTAGTTTCAACACGATACCACAGTTCATCAAGAGTAGTCACTGGCGTATTGCGGCGAGCCAGTTGCTCGACCACCATTGACCAGACGTTTTCAATTGGTGAGAGATCTGGAGAATATGCTGGCTAGAGCAGCAGTCGAACAGTTTCTGTATCCAGAAAGGCCCGTACAGGACCTGCAACATGCGATCGTGCATTATCCTGCTGAAATGTAGGGATTCGCAGGGATCGAATGAAGGGTGGAGCCATGGGTCGTAACACATCGGAAATGTAGCGTCCACTCATCAAACTGCCGTCAATGCGAACAAGAGGTGACCGAGACGTGTAACCAATGGCACCCCATACCATCACGCCGGGTGATACGCCAGTATGGCGATGACGAATACACGCTTCCAATGTGCGTTCGCCGCGATGTTGCCAAACACGGAGGCGACCATCCTGATGCTGTAAACAGAACCTGGATTCATCCGAAAAAATGACGTTTCGCCATTCGTGCACCCAGGTTCGTCGTCAAGTACACCATCGCAGGCGCTCCTATCTTTGATGCAGCGTCAAGGGTAACCGCAGACATGGTCTCGGAGCTGATAGTCCGTGCTGCTGCAAACTTCGTCGAACTGTTCGTGAAGATGGTTGTTGTCTTGCAAATGTCCCCATCTGTTGACTGAGGGATCGAGACGTGGCTGCACGATGCGTTACAACCATGCGGATAAGATGCCTGTCATCTCCACTGCTAGTGATACGAGGCCTTTGGGATCCAGCACGGCGTTCGGTATTACCCTCCTCAACCCACCGATTCCATATTCTGCTAACAGTCATTTGATCTCGACCAACGCGAGCAGCAATGTCGCGATACGATGAACCGCAATCGCGATAGGCTACAATCCGACCTTTATCAAAGTCGGAAAGTCTCTAAAGCTAATTCCTTTTCTTTATAATATATTCCGTCCTCTTAGTTAAAAATATGACCTGCCTATATTAGTACGCATTCCTCCTCCTTCCTCGAGGCATCACAACAACGTTTCACCATGCAACGCTGGTCAACTCCTGTTTGTGTATGAGAAATCGGTTGGAAACTTTCCTCATGTCAGCACGCTGTAGGGTCGCCACCGGCGCCAACCTTGTGTGAATGCTAATCATTAGCATATCTCAGCATCTTATTCCTGTCGGTTAAATTTCGCGTCTGTAGCACATCATCTTCGTGGTATAGCAATTTAAATGGCCAGTAGTGTAATGCACTGCGGAGCAAAACTAAGCACCACTTTTTCGAAACCCCGTAATTGTCTCCGATTCCGACACCTAAGTTTGAAATTTGACTCAAAGGTTCGCACAGCTTTCCTCTGTAACAGTACAAAAGCTTGTGACCCTGCTACCTATCTCTGCTTCTCGGCAACGCTTCAAATATCAAGCTATCGGCACATGAGAAAAAGCCACAGATCAGATGTTCATTTGAGCTGTATTCATGTAACATTGGCACACATATTCACCAAAATTCTGCCCAGCGCCACCGTGGACTTATCACAACCCCTCTTATATCTCATCCTTTTCAGACGTCTGGAATGGAGGTCACAACCACGACACCCAGAGTTTAAATCACGCTGTTTTCTGATGGGTGGCCGAGAAAACATTTGAGACACGCCGCCGCCCAGCATCGACCAGCTTCTACACGAAAGGGCCTCAGAGGGTGGCATGAATGGTGTCAATGAAAGCACCCCTTCCATTGGTGCCTTGATTCCCACACATTACGCGTTCGGAAACAACATTTCACAGTGCGATGAGAATAGGATGACTTTCTTGTCACATTTTGCTACTGATGCCTCCCTCTGGGCGTTTCCAACTCTTCTCTGAGCACTATGGGACTAAACTTCTAAGGTCATCAGTCCCCTATAACTTAGAACTACTTAAACCTAATTAACCTAAGGACATCACACACATCCATCCCCGTAGCGGTCGCGCGATTTCAGACTGTATCGCCTAGAACCGCTAGGCCATCCCGGCCGGCTCTTCTCTGACATCGCGGGGTTGCGAAGCCATTGAACGTGATATCACTACTTTGCAGTGTACGCTTGGTTGTTTTTTTGGGGAAGGAGACCAGACAGCGAGGTCATCGGATTAGGAAAGGACGGGGAAGGAAGTCGGCTGTGCCCTTTGAAAGGAATCATCCCGGCATTTTTGCCTGGAGCGATTTAGGGAAATCACGGAAAACTTAAATCAGGATGACCGGACGCGGGATTGAACCGTCGTCCTCCCGAATGCGAGTCCAGTGTCTAACCACTGCGCCACCTCGCTCGGTTGCCAGTGTACACTATCTGATCAAAAGTATGTGGACACCTGGCTGAAAATAACTTACAAGTTCGTGGCGCCCTCCATTGGTCATGCTGGAATACAGGTGTTGGCCCACCCTTAGCCTTGATGACAGCTTCCACTCACGTAGGCATACGTTCAATCAGGTGCTGGAAGGTTTCTTGGGGAATGGCAGCCCATTCTTCACGGAGTGCAGCACTGAGAGAGGTATCGATGTCGGTAGGTGAGGCCTGGCACGAATTCGGCATTCCAAAATATCCCAAAGGTGTTGTACAGGATTCAAGTCAGGACTCTGTGCAGGCCAGTCCATTACAGGGATGTTATTGTCGTGTAACCACACCTCCACGGGCCGTGCATTATGAACAGGTGCTCGATCGTGTTGAAAGATGCAATAGCCATCCCCGAAAGCAAGAACATACTTAAAACATCAATGTAGGCCCGTGCTGTGATAGTGCCAGACAAAACAACAAGGGCTGCAAGTCCCTTCCATGGAAACACGACCACACCATAACACCACAGCCTCTGAATTTTGCTGTTGGTACTACACACGCTGGCATTCGCCATACCCACACCCTGCCATCGGATCGCCACATTGTGTACGGTGGTTCGTCACTCCACACGACATTTTTCCACTGTTCAATCGTCCAATGTTTACGCTCCTTACAGCAAGATAGGCGTCGTTTTGAATCTGCTGGTGTGGCTTATGTGCAGCCGCTCTACCATGGAATAAAAGCTTTCTCACCTAACTGTCATAGCACTTGCAGTAGATCCTGATGCAATTTGGAATTCCTGTGTGATGGTCTGAGTAGATGTCTGCCTATTACACATTACGACCCTCTTCAATTGTAGGCCTGTATGCTTTTGTGTTGTTCGTGTCCCTTCACGTTTCCACTTCATTATCACATCAGAATCAGTGGACCTAGGGAGTGCTGAAATATCGCTTACAGACGTATGACACCTGTGACACCCAAGCACCTAACCACGTTCGAAGACCGCGAGTTCCACGGAGCGCCTCATTCTGGTCTCTCACGATGTCCAATGACTACTAAGGTCGCTGGTATGTAATATCTGGCAGTAAGTGGCAGAACAATGCATCTAATATGAAAAACGTATGTTTTTGGGGTGTCTGGATACTTTTGATCACATAGTGTAGCTTGACAGAAATTTTTGCTGTGCCATACGGGACGAAACCGCTAAGGATCGTTTAACAGCATTTGGCGAAATATGAACGTGAACCGACGTAGTAAAGTGTTTTTATGGTAGATAGTAGTGTGGTAATAGCAATTATGGATTCTATGTAATAGTAAAATAACCACAAGTAGTTTTGCGACCACTCTCTTTATTGATGCGTTTCGAAAATATCATCATCAGATTCAGTTAAGCGAACAAACATCATACAATGTACTGAGTCAACTTAAGCGTGCGATATGGAATAAGAACACTTAAGTTGACTCACTACATTGTATGGTGTTCGTTCCCCTAATTGAATTTGATGATGATAATTTCTAAACTTGTCATTAAAATGAGTGTCACAACACACCTTTGTCTATTTTATTACTATCATAGCGTCGCTAGTAGCTTCTCCCATTCTACTATCTAACATCAACATGAACACACACCTCACTCGCGATATTACGAGGAGCGTTTGAAAAGTCCGTGCCAAGTCCAAGAGATGGCACCACCGACGCGCATTGAGATCATGTTTAGTTAGTAGCATCTTTGGAAAGAACGCACTCCAGGTTTCAGCCGTATTTCTCTATTTCTTTGTGTTTGGCATTCGTGTGAATCAAAGAAGTCGAGTTATTTTCAGAAAATGGACGAAAAAGAATTTCGTGTGTTGATTAAACATTACTTTATGAAAGCGCCCCAGGAGACTAAAGAGTAGCTTGATAAATATTGCAGTGACTCTGCACCTTCGATTAGAACAGTTTATAATTGGTTTCAAAATTTTCGGAGTGGCCATAGGGGCACAAGTGATGCTGAACGTTCTGGACGCCCTGTGGAGGTTACGACTCCAGAAATAATTGACAAAATCAATGATATGGTGATGGATGACAGAAGAGTTAAGGTGCACGAGATTTATAGTGCTGTGGGAGTCTCAAATGAACGGGTACATAATATTTTGCATAAACATTTGGACATGAGAAAGCTGTCCGCAAGATGGGTTCCGCGATTGCTCACGCTTGATCAAAAACGGAATCGTGTGAAGTGTTGCAAGGATGATTTGCAGCTGTTCAGGAAGAATCCGCAGAACTTTAAGCATCGTTTCGCCACTGTGGATGAAACATGGATACATTGCTATACTTCTGAGACCAAACAACAATCTAAACAATGGGGAGAATCTGCACCAAAAAAGGCGAAGACCATTCCTTCGACCGGAAAGGTTATGGCTTCTGTCTTTTGGGATTCGCAAGGGATAATCCTCATCGACTATCTGGATAAGGGTAAAAGAATTACAGGTGCATATTATTCATCGTTATTGGACCGTTTGATAACCGAGCTGCAAGAAAAACGCCAGCAATTGGACCGCAAAAAAGTCCTTTTCCATCACGACAATGCACCAGCACACACGTCAGCAGTTGTGGTCGCAACATTAATGGAAATAGGATTCCAACTCGTTTCACATCTCCCCTGTTCTCCATACTTGGCTCCGTTGGACTACTATTTGTACCCCAATTTGAAGAAATGGTTGGCGGGACAAAGATTTTATTCAAACGAGGTGGTGATTGAAGGAACTAATAGCTATTTTGCAGACTTTAACGATTCCTATTATCTATTAGGAGACACCGTGGTCTAGGGGTAGCGTCTTTGATTCATAATCAAAACGTCTTCGGTCCCGGGTTCGAT
This sequence comes from Schistocerca piceifrons, assembly GCF_021461385.2. Classification (NCBI taxonomy): domain Eukaryota; kingdom Metazoa; phylum Arthropoda; class Insecta; order Orthoptera; family Acrididae; genus Schistocerca; species Schistocerca piceifrons. The sequence continues at coordinate 285,129,794 of NC_060142.1, read as the reverse complement.
CCCCGCCACTGCCTAAATTTTGATAAATAATCAGCATTGGCGGCCGAAGACTTCCGGCATAAGAAGTCAGCCTCATTCTGCTAACGGCCTTGTCAAAGAGGGCGGAGGAGCGGATAGAGGTTCAGGGCACTCTCTTGTCCTAGGGGTGGGAAATTGCCCCTGAAGGCGGAAGAATCAGCAATGATCAACGACATGAGGATGCAGAAGGCAATGGAAACCACTGCATTAAAGACACGTAACGTGTATCCACAGGACATGTGGCCTGTATTTGAAGAAGTGTCATGATGATCTCTCCATTGGCAAAAGATTCCGGAATAGTCCCCCATTCGGATCTCCGGGAGGGGACTGCCAAGGGGGAGGTTACCATGAGAAAAATATTGAATAATCAACGAAAGGATAACGTTCTACGAGTCGGGGCGTGGAATGTCAGAAGCTTGAACGTGGTAGGGAAACTAGAAAATCTGAAAAGGGAAATGCAAAGGCTCAATCTAGATATAGTAGGGGTCAGTGAAGTGGAAGGAAGACAAGGATTTCTGGTCAGATGAGTATCGGATAATATCAACAGCAGCAGAAAATGGTATAACAGGTGTAGGATTCGTTATGAATAGGAAGGTAGGGCAGAGGGTGTGTTACTGTGAACAGTTCAGTGACCGGGTTGTTCTAATCAGAATCGACAGCAGACCAACACCGACAACGATAGTTCAGGTATACATGCCGACGTCGCAAGCTGAAGATGAACAGATAGAGAAAGTGTATGAGGATATTGAAAGGGTAATTCAGTATGTAAAGGGGGACGAAAATCTAATAGTCATGGGCGACTGGAATGCAGTTGTAGGGGAAGGAGTAGAAGAAAAGGTTACAGGAGAATATGGGCTTGGGACAAGGAATGAAAGAGGAGAAAGACTAATTGAGTTCTGTAACAAGTTTCAGCTAGTAATAGCGAATACCCTGTTCAAGAATCACAAGAGGAGGAGGTATACCTGGAAAAGGCCGGGAGATACGGGAAGATTTCAATTAGATTACATCATGGTCAGACAGAGATTCCGAAATCAGATACTGGATTGTAAGGCGTACCCAGGTGCAGATATAAACTCAGATCACACAATAGTAGTGATGAAGAGTAGGCTGAAGTTCAAGACATTAGTCAGGAAGAATCAATACGCAAAGAAGTGGGATACCGAAGTACTAAGGAATGACGAGATATGTTTGAAGTTCTCTAACGCTATAGATACAGCAATAAGGAATAGCGCAGTAGGCAGTACAGTTGAAGAGGAATGGACATCTCTAAAAAGGGCCATTACAGAAGTTGGGAAGGAAAACATAGGTACAAAGAAGGTAGCTGTGAAGAAACCATGGGTAACAGAAGAAATACTTCAGTTGATTGATGAAAGGAGGAAGTACAAACATGTTCCGGGAAAATCAGGAATACAGAAATACAAGTCGCTGAGGGATGAAATAAATAGGAAGTGCAGGGAAGCTAAGAGGAAATGGCTGCAGGAAAAATGTGAAGACATCGAACAAGATATGATTATCGGAAGGAAAGACTCAACATACAGGAAAGTCAAAACAACCTTTGGTGACATTAAAAGCAACGGTGGTAACAATAAGAGTGCAACGGGAATTCCACTGTTAAATGCAGAGGAGAGAGCAGATAGGTGGAAATAATACATTGAAAACCTCTATGAGGGTGAAGATTTGTTTGATGTGATAGAAGAAACTGAAGTCGATTTAGAAGAGATAGGGGATCCAGTATTAGAATCGGAATTTAAAAGGGCTTTGGAGGACTTACGGTCAAATAAGGCAGAAGGGATAGATAACATTCCATCAGAATTTCTAAAATCATTGGGAGAAGTGGCAACAAAACGACTATTCACGTTGGTGTGTAGAATATATGAGTCTGGCGATATACCATCTGACTTTCGGAAAAGCATCGTCCACACAATCCGGAGACGGCAACAGCTGACAAGTGCAAGAATTATCGCACAATCAGCATAACAGCTCATGCATCGAAGCTGTTTACAAGAATAATATACAGAACAATGGAAAAGAAAATTGAAATGCGCTAGGTGACGATCAGTTTGGCTTTCGGAAAAGTAAAGGGATGAGAGAGGCAATTCTGACGTTACGGCTAATAATGGAAGCAAGGCTAAAGAAAAATCAAGACACTTTCATAGGATTTGTCGACCTGGAAAAAGCGATCGACAATATAAAACGATGCAAGCTGTTCGATTTTCCGAAAAAAGTAGCGGTAAGCTATAGGGAGCGACGGGTCATATACAATATGTACAACAACCAAGAGCGGACGATCAAGAACGAAGTGCTCGTATTAAGAAGGGTGTAAGAAAGCTATAGCCTTTCGCCCCTACTCTTCAATCTGTACATCGAGGAAGCAATGATGGAAATAAAAGAAAGGTTCAGGAGTGGAATTAAAATACAAGGTGAAAGGATATCAATGATACGATTCGATGATGACATTGCTATCTTGAGTGAAAGTGAAGAAGAATTATATGATCTGAACGGCATGAACAGTCTAATGAGTACACAGTATGGTTTGAGAGTAAATCGGAGAAAGACGAAGGTAATGAGAAGTAGTAGAAATGAGAACAGCGAGAAACTTATCAGGATTGATGGTCACGAAGTCAATGAAGTTAAGGAATTCTGCTACCTAGGCAGTAAAATAACCAATGACGGACGGAGCAAAGAGGACACCAAAAGCAGACTCGCTATGGCAAAAAAGGCATTTCTGGCCAAGAGAAGTCTACTAGTATCAAATCCCGGCCTTAATTTGAGGAAGAAATTTCTGAGGATGTACGTCTGGAGTACAGCATTGGATGGTAGTGAAACATGGACAGTGGTAAAACCGGAACAGAAGAGAATCGAAGCATTTGAGATGTGGTGCTATAGACGAATGTTGAAAATTAGGTGGACAGATAAGGTAAGGAATGAGGAGGTTCTACGCAGAATCGGAGAGGAAAGAAATATGTGGAAAACACTGATAAGCAGAAGAGACAGGATGATAGGACATCTGGTAAGACATGAGGGAATGACTTCCATGGTATTAGAGGGAGCTGTAGAGGGCAAAACTGTAGAGGAAGAGAGGAAGACAGAGATTGGAATACGTCAAGCGAATAATTGAGGACGTAGGTTGCAAGTGCTACTCTGAGATGAAGAGGTTAGCACAGGAAAGGAATTCGTGGCGGGCCGCATCAAACCAGTCAGTAGACTGATGGCCCAAAAAAAAAAAAAAAAAAAAAAAAATCTATCATTCGGAAGCGATCAACAAATCAGAACAGCGTTGGGTGAAGTGTATAAGCCTAAAAGGAGACTATGTCAAAAAATATAAAAGGTTTACCCCAAGCACGTAAGTACACTACTGGCCAAGAAGGAACGCAGATGATAAACGGGTATTCATTGGACAAATATATTATACTAGAACTAACATGTGATTACATTTTCACGCAATTTGGGTGCATAGATCCTGAGAAATCAGTACCCAGAACAACCACCTCTGGCCGCAATAACGTCCTTGATACGCCTAGGCATTGAGTCAAACAGAGATTGGATGGTGTGTACAGGTACAGCTGCCCGTGCAGCTTCAACACGATACCACAGTTTATCAAGAGTAGTGACTGACGTATTGTGACGAGTCAGTTGCTCGGCCGCCATTGACCAGACGTTTTCAATTGGTGAGAGATCTGGAGAATGTGCTGGCCAGGGCAGCAGTCGAACATTTTCTGTATTCAGAAAGGCCCGTACAGGACCTGCAACATGCGGACGTGCATTATCCTGCTGAAATGTAGGGTTTCGCAGGGATCGAATGAAGGGTAGAGCCACGGGTCGTAACACATCTGAAATGTAACGTCCACTGTTCAAAGTGCCGTCAGTGCGAACAAGAGGTGACCGAGACGTGTAACCATACCATCACGCCGGGTGATACGCCAGTATGGCGATGACAAATACGCGCTTCCAATGTGCGTTCACCGCGATGTCGCCAAACACGGATGCGACCATCATTATGCTGTAAACAGAACCTGGATTCATCCGAAAAAATGACGTGGTGTAGCAATTTTAACGGCCAGTAGTGAAGTTTTTATTTTTGCACGGACTTTTCAAACGCCCCTCGTACATGGCAGATGCAATGTGTTTTGCTGTTCTATCCCTCCTTTTCCGCACTCTCCTGTGGTGCTTTGACGGGAGGGTTCGAAATTGACACGTGCATGAATAAAATGGATCCCGCTGAAGTCAGCCACTCCGTCAATATCGACGGTACCACTCTTGCACTTTCGCTGAGTAAGTTCAAAATGTACTTGTCAGAAATTTGGACACCATTCACTCACAAGGGCTGCTTTAGCACTTGATGGTAGACAGACTTTGCCTTAGGGTATCGTAGGCTTCTCTAACTCTCTGATAGGTACATTTTTAGTGTGCTCAAGAAAGGTGCGTGGGTGGCAAGGAGTATGTTGCCGCGCTGGGTTATCTCAGAGGCACATTTTGCCGTTTTATTCACGGATGTGTCAATGTCGAATTTTCTCGTGGTTATGCTACAGGAGGACGTAAAAAAAGGAGGTATGAAAAAGAATAAAAACACTTTATTGCTTCGGATCAAGTTCAAATTTTGTCGAATGCTCCTGAACGGTCATTCGTAGTGCGACTCTCTACGGCAGAGCGAAAGTTTCTTCCACGCTACACTCCAAATGGGTGAGATAACGTTCAGTGGGGTTGCAACTCCGCAATGTCCTTCGAGTAGGTCTTAAACCGTACGTCGCCGAGCCGAAGCGTGAAGTCACAGGGCGCCAATCTTCCGTGCCATTTGAGGCTTTGAACCAGATTTGAAACTTATACAGTGGGAGACAATTACGGGGTTTTGAAGAAGTGGTCATTTAATTTTGTTGTGCTCTGTAGTTCTGGATGACAACTGCAATAACAGTGTGTTGTCAAGTGCAGCTCTGGACGCTGCCGTTGCGGCCAGAGGACCACGCCTTAGCGAGAGGCGAAAGGCACACAGCCCCTAAGAGACAGAGCCACATCAACAAATTGCGTAACTTTAATCACAATTTTTCTATACGATTTGGTGTTTATACATCAGTTTCTGTCTCACTGTAATTGATTTCAGACATATTTTTAGGATGCTTCCATTTGTTGCTCGGTTTATCTACAGTGAAGGCAAGCAGCACAATGTCTTCAGTAAAATTTTCACAAATATCTGTATGGCGCAAAAATTGGCAATTGCCTCTAAATAACTGAGGGTGTGGAGTCTACTAATGAATCTTAAAAGGAATCCGTTAAAGTTCTGTTTCACTGTAAGTCACACAGATCTAAAGCTTGTCAGTTCAACTAATGAACTAGTGATTACAATTACGAACAACGTAAATTTGAACCATCACACAGAAAATGTTGTGGGGCGGGAGAACCAAAATAGCGTGACATTGGCAGAACACTTAGAAACTGCAACGGATCTACTACCCAGACTGCCTACATTACGCTTGTCCGTCCTCTTATAGAGTATTGTTGTGCGGTATGGGATTCTTATCAGATGGAACTGACGGAGAAAATCGAAAAAATTCGTTCCATATTTTCGCGAAATGGGGGGAGAGTCGCAGGTATGATGCGCGAGGTGGGGGGAATATCATTGCCGTTGTGGCAAAATATTTTTCACGAAATTTTAATCGCCAGTGTCTTCTCCGAATGCGAGAACATTTTGTTGGTGCCACCTGCATAGGGAGAAATGATCATCGTAACAAAGTAAGAGGGCTCGCCCGGAAAGATTCAAGTATTTGTTTTTACCGCACACTGTTCGGTAACTGTGGAGAAATAGCGCAAAGTTGGTTCGATGAACCCTTTGCCAGTCACTTAAGTGTGAATTGCAGATGTGCTAAGAAGAATTACCTCTTCACTTCCCCTGTTTCCAAAATTGGAAACTTCCTCTAGCACTGTTGACAGTAGTTTTGGGAATGTGGAATTTGCATGCCTAATTCTTCTCCTTTGAATTTCACACATTGCGTAGCATACAATTTATGCTATGTGAATCCGTTTAGTGGTAATTAGCTCTGTACTTCTCAACATTAAAAGAGGGTGAACTTTGTATCTCAATCTTTCCTATGAGGAAGCGCCAAGAAAGAGAACCGCTCGAAATACGCCCATAACAGAAATTGGCTGTTCCAGCGAATTAACGCCAACGGCTGATAAAATTACGGACACCTTTGCGGCTCGCGAAACTCTTTCCGGTCGGCACCGACCAAACAAGCTAGAACTTATTCCCTTTCTTCCACGCCTTCGAGATTATACCTCGTTAAAAGGAAAACGATCTGCTCGTGATGATTTATGCTGAGAGAACAAGTCGAAGCCCATAAAATCCCAGAAATCTATTTCGGCATTCATTACGCCGTAATTTATAGTTCAGTCTCGCAAAACTCTTGCGTAACAGAACGAATTTAAAGTTACTCCATCGTTTTGGAACTGCCCCGAAAACAACAGTCGCTTACTGCCCAGTTTATGTATTCATACGTGTCCAAGGATGCCGGCCATGGTATATGTTTCTTCTCAGTGATAAAAGATGCCATGGACCGTTAAGTGTACAAAAAAACTTTCACTCAGAAGCACGGACTGCCTAATGATTAGTTCAAAAGGAATTTTCTCCGGCTTCGACAATTATGCTGCATGGAGACTAAATAAACGTCTCTTGATGAACCAAATAATATGCACTTATATTATAAGGTGTGTGTGAATTTGACGATTATTCCAAAACCACCCACCGCCAATCGCTGGATTTTGTTCCTTGTCCTACCCCCAGTTGCACTGTGGCGGCTGAGTGGTGGTACGTGTGGTTGCGGAGATGTGTTGGAAGTGGTCGCGATAAATTGCAGATTCCGCCAAGAAATCTTCTGTCTCTGTTGCAGCAACCTAGCTTTCACTGGGAAAAATTGATCTAAAATGTTCAAGAATACAATATGGAAATGGCACATAATCCATTAACTCGCACTCCGTTTTAACCGATGGGTTGCTCAACTTAGCAAAGACAAAATCAGCTCATATAAAAAGTGTATCCGGTTATAGAGCGAAAGTACGTAAACAATGGATGGTGGTGGGAAAGAATAATTTTAGTAACAAAATATCACCAAGTGCAACATACAGCCAGCGAATACAGCATATGAAATAAAGAATATGATACCATGGGATGAAAAAATATTTAAATCCGTAGACACAAAGACGGACCAGTCGCAAACTTTCCAACACGCTCAGTGTTCCCGTCATTACCTATCTCAAAACTCCTAAACATCACGTAAGTGGAAATTTTAAACAGAAAGGAAAAAGACACGTCACTATTCACATCACGAATTTTACTAATTTCCACTAATTTACCGTTTAGCTTTAAAAGGCTGCAATTTTTGGTGAGGTTACTGTACGGTGGGACTATTATTAAAGCACAATGACGAATCCATTGTGGCACAGTGAAATTAAAAAAATGCATGCATGTTCGAAGGACCGTTGCTTCGCTTTCTTAACAACACAGGCACTTCTGTATCGTATTTATCCGCTGATACCAGGGAGCGATTTTCAATTAAAATCTCCTCCCTTGTACGGGAATTACATTATGTGTGTACGGGTACAGGTTGTGACGCGGGAACAAAAATATATGGACGTTTGAGTCTGGCCGTGGGTCCTACATGGGTAGCCAAGCGGTGAAGGCGACCGCTCGCCTAAAGTGGGAAGTCCGGGTTTGAGCCCCGATCCAGCACGAATTTTCATTTTCATCATTCCCTTCCACAGCTGATGGTTGTTTGTACTCGCAACTGCGAATACATTTCATATACTTTCAATAAGTTAGATGTTATAGATATGAATAAAAGACTTTTGGAATAGTGCCATTGAGCACATGATGGTTCACACTGCCATTTGATAGTATGACAAGGAAAGAAAAAGGAATGCAGATGCTTATTGTGCATTCGAGGACGTGGTCATTACAGGAGGAGTACAAGCTTAAATTAAGGAACGAAATTGTGAAAGGTTACTGTATATACGAGGATGAAGTTTTATCGCTGTCTTCTTTTCGCCTCAGTAGACGAAAATGTTCATTGGCTCAGAGACCTCCTGATACTACCAATACACCTGAAGCAAAAACTCTTTGTGCCACGGCCAAGTGTGCATTCCGGTGTTTCTCTGGTGGGGTCTGTCAGGGAACGTGAGGCGAACTTTTGTTGGTGGAAACGCATGCAAAAGTCTTTTGCAATCCACCACCACTCGGCTAGTGACCGAGGGGCAGCGAAGACCCAGTCCGGTCGCCATAGATGGATTGCGCTGCGAGCGGTGGAGTTGGTAGCAAACATCACACCGTATGTTAAAAAACATCAGGCTACACACTACGGGCTGCGTTTAAAATGTTAAGGTGACAGACCGACATTGCGGCAATTAGCACTTCATGAAATGCATCAAGTATCCCGAAAAAATTTAGTGCGTCTGGAAAAACCACGTCGATTTTCATCTGATGACGGCATATGCCACGGGGGGGATAGTAGATGTACTGATAAGGTTTCAACGTCGTCCGCCAACAGACAGTGTAGTGGCATAGCTACCAGAGCGCCGTTTGTGTCTACCCTTTAATACAGTTGCTCATAGCCAGAACTCTCTTTTCCCTTACCATCTGCGCTCGTCCAGCCCGCCTCTCCCCCACCCTCACCCACCTTGGACTCCCCTGGATCACTCATCTCCACTATATCCAATCCAAAGCCCACAACCGCCTCCATCTCCTTAAGCCCCTCTCTGGCCGGACATAGGGGTTGCACCCCTCTACCATCCTCCACACCTACAAATCCTTAATTCGTCCCATCCTCTTATGCCAGTGCCGCCTGGATATCGCCCCCCCCCCAGTTCTATAATTCCCTCCAGATCCTGAAGCGCCATGCCATGTACTCCGCCTGTCATATACACCTCCCATTCCCCAAGCGGATCCTCTATGACCTGATTCCTTTTCCCCCATCTACTCCTTTTCCTCGAACATATCCGCATCATCTCCACCTCTTGCCAACTTGATCCCCCTCATCCCCTGGTTGCTCCACTCCTCTCCTCTCCAAACCCTGCCCTCTGCTGCGCGTTCACCATTTTGTCCCCCCTACCCTCCACCTCTACACCCTTCATCTCCTTTCCCAAAGTGGCTTCCATAACCCCTCCCTCCATTTATCCCTCCTATCAACTTTCATCCTCACCTCGCCCTCCCTCCCTCTGTCCTTTTCCCAGGCTTCCTCTCCCAACCTTCCATCTTGTTTTTCCCCCATACCCTTTCTATGACTCCCTTCTCTCCCCCGAGACCCTTTGCTCTCCTGTCCACTGCCTTCCCCACTCCTTCTCGCATCTGCCCTGCCTCCCCTTCCCCCTTTTTTTTGTGCCCTCTCCCTCCATCGGCTCCCCTCTTTTCCTCGCCTCCCCCTTTTCTTCCCCCTCATCGACCCGAGTCCTACCCACACCACCTCTGCCTCCAAGTCACCTCTATAGCGTTGTTGAAGTGAATGTTCAGTGTTATGCGTCCTCTGTCAGTGTTGTGAACAGCCACCATACTGTCTCTAGTTGTGTTTTTTATCTCGTGCAAACATAAACCAGACTGTCGCCGATTTTTTTTTTTTTTTTTTTTTTTTTTTTTTTAAATTCTGCCTGTCTACATACTGTGTGTCTTCTTCCGCATAGTCAACGCCGCGTTTTTACATTTTAAGTTCCACAACTTTCCGCCATTTTACAGTTTTTTTACAATGTCACCGTTTTATTGCCTGTTTTTATTGTTTGTTTATAATATCATTATGTTTTTCAACTTTTCTGTAGGCTGTAAAGCGGCCTATTACGCTGCTTCCAGCCCGCCCCCCCCCCCCCCCTACAATCTAAATACAATGAAGAAAAAAATACCGGAAGGCTCAGTGTGGTGCAAACGTGTGAAGCAAGCAGGCAACCATGCCATGGTGACACATTCGTGATGCCTACAGACAACTGAGCGAGTTTCAAAGTGATCACATTGTGATCTTCTGAGTGACAGGATGGGCCTTTCGGAGAATTGCTACACAAGCTGCACGTGCTGCTTCAGTTGTGCAACAATGCTGGCATCAGTGATGACGTGAACATTCTCACACCCGCAGACGAGGTTCTGGAACGTCCACGCAGCACAGACGCCCGCCATGACCGACGTACTGTAAGGGCAGCAGTGGCAGGACCTACATCTGTCGTAACTCGGATAAGAGGGCTTGTGAGCCCAGATGCGTCAACACGAACTGTTGCGAACCGGTTATTATTACGGGATCGCGCATCCACTCACGCGACAGCTACGACGAACACTAGTCGACTGGTGCCGTAAGAGGATCACGTGAAAGATGGAATGGAGCGCCGTGGTCTTCAGCGATGACTGCAGATTCTGCCTGCATGCAAGTGTTGGCCCCACTGGCCCCATCACATGCCTTATGGTCTGAGGTGCAATACGCTACAGCTCTCGTTCTCCTTTAGTATTTCTGGAGGAGACGCTAACCAGCGTTCGGTACGTGGAGATTATTGTTGTAGCTGTTCTTTTGCCTTCATTGTAACGGGGAAGTGGTGTGGGAAGGTGATGTTTCAGCAGGATAATGCTCGCCCACACATCACTCGTGAAACTCAATGTGCTCTGAAAGACGTGCAGCGACTCCCCTGGCCAGCACCATCTCCGGACTTGTCTCCAATCGAGAGTGTTTGGAATACGAAGGGAAACCAACAACTCTTGGTATGGGTATTGCAGCAAGGTTCGATACCTGGTGCATCCGAAGCGCTTGTGGTATTCATCTGCAAATGTAATCATTTCATGTACTCCATGCACACTGTTGCAACAATAAATCTTGCATGAACTGGAAACCACTAAAAGGGTGTATTAATTTCTTCTGGTAATTTATTTTGTACATGTTATAGAGGCTAACAGATATTGACAACGGTTTAACACGTTACATCGTCTCAACAGAGCGTGAGAACAACGGGAGTATTAATTTTTGGGCTGAAAAATTTCAAAAGGGAAGGGGATGTCCACTTAATCAATATATACGAAAATCTGTGGTTGATCAAGTACCCTTTAAATGAGGTGAATATTAATACTGAATACACTGAAAAAAGTAGGACTTACCAGTGGCTTTGACCCAACATGAGGTTATAAATGAAGGACTGGAAAGAGCAGACAAGGAGTACAGACGAGGTCAGACGAAGGCTAGATAACACGACGACTGATCATAGTCGTGTTACCAGTTTAATGATCGTTACGTTTAATCACACTCAAGTCAGTTTTGTGCTGGTTCTGTAAATATTTTATGACTATGATGGTTTTCAATTGATCCAATGGAAAATTTAATTGCATATCCATCTAATGCACAGCTTTTTTTTCTTCATGTGGAGACGGTCGCTGCGGCCGCAACCGGTAGGAAATGAATAAGACAGCTGATGGCAGACGTGCAACTCCTCGTCTCAGCTATTCATTATAAATAGTGATTTTCTCGCAAATATTGCATATTCTAAAGATGCAGACGTGCAGTCTTCAAAGTCTCATTCTGGTCGCTTCACAGCAACACATGGGAGTATGTTGCAAAATTAATTAATGTTTCGTGGATTCTGTACCTTTTGGAAGTATCCCTCGCCTTTGTTTTAATTATCGATAGAACAAATGTCGCTATTTTGTCCGCATTATTACTACGAAACGAAAAGTAGGTGACACTCGCGATTCTTTAATGAAGCTAATCGCCGACTAGTAACTGAAGGAGTGCTCGAGTGCACAAGACCAACTTTGCTTCTCGTTATCTTCCTTCATAACATATTGTACCATCTCTCAGTGCTGTTGTACGTGCGTTAAGTGTATAATTTCTTGTAGTATGGATAACAGTAACACGTGGTCACGCTCTGTGTGTCCCCAGCTTTTTTTTCCTGCGTAAATGTCTGTTGTTTGTAATTGGAACCCTCGCTGACTTTCCACATTACGCTTTCAAATGTAATGATTTACACCAGATCTTTTAGAGTTTTCTTCAACCTAAGCGAATAATTTTCCACGTCTTTCTTCCCATGGTTCTCAAACTGATAATTACATACGATTGCGACAGATAACACTACAAACACAGCGAGAGAGTAAATTCGTAGCTACACGAGTCTAGGAAACGCAAGACAGACCTAGCACACGTTGTCCGTTGCCCATAATTACCGATCCAACAAAAAACGTTTTTCAGTTTCAGGGTATAAATCTGTCAGTAAATTCAAACTGAAGTTTAGGTTATTAAGGTTTATAACTGTAACAGCAGTCATCCACAAGTATCGTTTAGAAAGGTTTTTTGTATCAAAACATGCATGTTTCGGATTTCGTACAAATTTTTTGTTAGTGTTTGGTAAAAGTTACTAGAGAGTTGGTTAATTTGACCTGTATCAAAACGCTTACAAAAAAGTTTTAAAGTTATTAAAACGTGAAATGTGGTGAAAAGTTACGTGCTGTTTGATTCTGTATGACGAAATCACCTTGTGTTTTGTTATGAATTTTGGAATCAGCACATTTGAGGACATGTACAAGAATCGTTTTCTTACAAATGTTGTTTGTCTTTTCTAGGAAAGAATTGTATAAACACGGTTTCTCTGAAGAGTGTTGGGTGGAGGGTGAGGGGATTCCTTTCTTGCCTCATTTGCGTTAAAATTTGATTGTGAATGGCACAATTACTATTAAGAATCTCACGTAGTTTTTATAGTGTTTGTGTGTTTCAGTTTTTTGTTATGTTCCATAGCAGTATAGTTCCAGTAATCACCCTGACTTGTCTCTGTTTTCATCGTCGTCACGTAACGTGTGTTGTTGGCCAGTAACCAACAGCAGGCTTCCTTTTTTTCATTTTATGGTACGACGTCTTGTCCGGAAGCAGTAAATTTTTTGTCGTCATGTGAGGCGTTGTCTTCGTTACGACAGCCAGTTTGTCTTTCTCCGTTTCCCATATAGTCGGTGTTTCACAACTTATCACTCTGTGCTCTACTGTCTCTTGGAAGTTACATGACGGGCACACGAGTGAGAGAAGTCCTGTTTCGAAGAGTTTGCTGTTTGTCGTGACGTTTCTCTGCACCGTGCAGTACTACATCGAGTTGTCATTGCAACTGATCAATATGTTGTGTATGGTAAGTCAGATTTGTTTCAAATTCTGATGTGTGTATTTCGCATTTTATACAAGATCTCTGCCTCGTGATGACTGGGTGTTGTGTGACGTCCTTAGTTAGGTTTAAGTAGTTCTAAGTTCTAGGGGACTGATGACCATAGATGTTAAGTCCCATAGTGCTCAGAGCCATTTGAACCATTTTTATACGAGATCTGTCGATGTATTCCACTCCACAATTTTATAGTTGTTACGTTTCTGTTTTTGATCCTATAAAGAAAGCTCTGTCTAAGAACAGCGTGTAACCTCTGGCTTTCTGTATCTTACTATAAGTATTTTTTCATGTCGGGCGGCGCAGTTGCGCATAATGATCCTATTACGTACGCTGATAGCCACAAACGTTGATAAGACAGCGTCTTTTCTCATACTTATCTATACAAGGCACCTATATTCGTTTGTAATGCTAAATGAAAAACAAACGATTTTTTTTGTTACTAAATCAATTCGTCATCGTGCTGTCCGGACTTTGCGGCATCAGAGCGCTCGGGTATCGACCTCATTAAAAAATAAAAGTTAAGTTTCTCTAATTTCACAACTGTCACTGATCTCGCAGTTTATTCGCGTTCAGACTAGCAGAGTTAATCTTTGTAAGAAATTTCAGCGCCAGCTAACAGAGACTGGCTGCATTACTTCCAGACAGCGGATGGAGCCACAGCCAAGCATACAACTTTTTAAAACACGCGAGATTTTTCTTTCAGATCAACAGCATGGGTCGGGAGGTGATAAACATTCCGAAACTGCCTAGGCAACAACTGATACGTGAGAGCACATTACTGACGAAACGTACCAGGACACCATTGCGGAACTGACCACTAGATGTCATGAGATGCGGATCCACCAGTATACAGGGTGGCCGCAGTTATACTCTCGCTACTTGTGCTACTATAGACGGAAAACTATTTATCGTATGGGTACCCAACTTTATAGGACAGTTGGCAGTGTTAGTGTCATGACTTGCCTATAGGCGCCGGTAGTGGTACTTCGACGTAGGATTGAAACACAACAATCAGTATGCATTACAGTTGCAGATATTCAGCATCGGTCTGGACAAGGTGAGCAGCGCTTTACTCGTAAAGCTTCAACTGCCTTTTTCTCTTTTTTCTGTCCAAACAACAGCAATAGTGCTGTTATTCGCGGGTGTCGAAGCACTAATGGAATATGCGAAGAGGTGGTGGTGGTTGTTGGGATGTTTAAGGGGGAGTAAACAGCTAAGGTCATCAGTCCCCCGGAATATGCGAAGATCCTCTTTCCGCACCGGGGTTGGAAGAACATGATTCGGAATTTCGAATTAACTTAAGATCAGCGAAATGCTCCTGGGAGAGTCCGACGGCCAACTGCGCCACCATTTGTTGAAGAAGGTACTTTTGTCAATGCCCGCCCGGCTAGCCGTGCGGTCTTCCGCACTGCTTCCCGAGCGGGAAGGCGTGCCGTTCCCCGGCACAAATCCGCCCGGTGGATTAGTGTCGAGGTCCGGTGTGCTGGCCAGCATGTGGATGGTTTTTAAGGCGGTTTTCCATGTGCCTCGGCATACGCGGGCTGGGTCCCCTTATTCCGCCTCAGATACACTATGTCGGCGATTGCTGCGTAAACTCTGTCTCCACGTACGCGTACACCATCATTACTCTACCACGCAAACATTGGGGTTACACTCGTCTGGTGTGAGACGTTCCCTGGGGAGTCCACTGGCGGCCGAAGCGCACGATAACCCTGGGTTCGGTGTGGGGCGGCGATGGGATGAGTGGACTGCTGCAGCCTGTTGTTGGGTTATGTACCGCTTAGGGCTACGGCGGGGACGAAGCCTCTCCGTCCTTTCTAGGTCCCCAGTTCAATACATACTTTAGCCGTGACACAGTATGCAATCTTTAAGTAGTGCAAGAGCTGTGTCGCGATAGCTGAACGTTCCAAGGTCTACCGTGTGAAAAGTGCTGTGAACGATTGTGAAATGGTATCTCTAGTACGCTTCCAGGCTGTCGTGGATGCAGGTAGTCATCACAATGAGCAACATTTGTGACGTGGAACGTAAACATGATACGCACTTAACAAATGCTACCCTCTCACGTAAAATTATAACGTGTTTCTGTCAATGGTTTATTCGTAATTTCTCTTCCCCATGTCCTTGCAAATGTTCGCACGCAGTTTCACTGTCCTACGATCACTCATTTTTCATCGGAACGTTCTCAGGTAGGTGAAGTTTCATTATAACCATCCTATAGAAGCAGGCGCGGAATATTGTCAGTGGAGAAGCAGTAACATCAGAATGGGTCTGTCAGGAGAGTCCAGTGACTTCTAACGTCATTTAGTCATTGTACGTCCCCTGAGCAACAAATCCATCAGGGATATTTCAATCCAACTATAGCTGCCCACGTTGACTGTTGGCGATGTGATTGTGAAGTGGAAACGTGAAGGAACAACCGCAGTAGAAACACACCAGACAGATGTCGTTCAGTGACGTACTGGGTCCATCGACGGTTGCGGAGGGCAGTTGTAAGATATCGCAAGAAATTAGCGGAGTAAATTTCAAAGTGTTACCAACAGCCAAGCTAGCGCAATGGCTGTGCATAGGAAGTTGTAAAGAATGGGGCATTGCGGTCGAGAACCTCCTTATAACATAAGCCACCCATTTCTATAGTCATATTAAGCGGCGCTTGAGGTGATGTAAAAAGCGACGCCATTAGACAGTGAATGACTGGAAAAGAAGGTTTGGAAGTATAAATCACGCTTTATCCTATACCAATTCGATGGAAGAGGATTTAGCGAGTGAGTGGAGGACATCACCTGTCTTCAGGTACAGTGTCAACTGTAAAATACGGAAGATGTATTGTTACGCGAAATGATACGAACACATTTTGGAACATTGTGTACAATAGCGGAGTAGTTCCGAGACGATTGTATAAGAATGACAATGCACCCCGTTACAAAGCACCATCTCAGGGGCAATGGTGGGTGGACAATAACATTGCTAAAATTGACTGGTCTGCCAAAGCGCCTACCTGAACCCAATGGAACGCCTCTGGGGTGAGTTAATAATGTCAACTTAGCTCCGGACCCCAGCATCCAGTATCACTAACTTCTCTAGTTTCAGCTCGTGAAGAATGGGCTGTGGACACTCATATCTTATTGAAAGTGTCCCCAGCATAGTTCAAGCTGTCATGAAGGCGAAGTGCGGAGGCAACCCTTATATAAATGTCCACCGACAAGTCCTAGGCTACTTTGATCAGATAGTGTATATAATCACAAGATTTGTGGAAACATTAGTACCCTATCTCGTCATTTAAATACTTAAGGGTGATACTAGGATGAGATATAAAAAGGGCTGAACACGTATAATCAGTAGTAAGCAAGGCGGTGGGAGCATTATATTTGCCGCGCGGGATTAGCCGAGCGGTCTCAGGCGCTGCAGGCAAGGGCTTTGCGGCTGGTCCCGGCGGAGGTTCGAGTCCTCCCTCCGGCATGGGTGTGTGTGTGTTTGTCCTTCGAATAATTTAGGTTGTGTGTAAGCTTAGGGACTGATGACCGTAACAGTTAAGTCCCATAAGATTTCACTCACATTTGAATTTTAGCATTATATTTGTTTCAAAGGTCCTGCGAAAGTAGAATGTCCGTAAAGGAAATCGCAAAGCTGCAACCGACTCTAGAGTGCCGCTCCAAGGTTTCGAATCATTACGAGAAGTAGGCATATTAGCAGACAGCGAACGAATTCAGAGTCGTGCTGTTAGGATCGTAGTAGGACAAAATAGCCCTTATGAAAGCGTAATGGAAATGACCAGGGAACATAAAATGGGGAACTGTGGAAGGAGGTCGCATTGGTTGACACGAAACACACTATTTCGCAGTGTATATCAGTCGTACAGGGTGCACTATTTCTATCGTTTGGTAAACTGATTTCGTTGTGTTAACTTTGTGGCCTAATGAAGCATGAGTACAGTATCTTTGATACTTGCTCTCTTCGGCTTAGCGTGCATTTCACACAATCGATTTTTGTCACAGTTTTCGTAACTAGACGAAGAGTGGGAAAGGGAAAGTTTACTAGTGCCATGTCTACTTTTACAAAAATAAAATTGCTTAAAAGTAATCATGGTAAGCCGGCCGGAGTGGCCGTGCGGTTCTAGGTGCTGCAGTCTAGAACCGAGCGACCGCTGCGGTCGCAGGTTCGAATCCTGCCTCGGGCATGGATGTGTGTGATGTCCTTAGGTTAGTTAGGTTTAATTAGTTCTAAGTTCTAGGCGACTGATGACCTAAGAAGTTAAGTCGCATAGTGCTCAGAGCCATTAATCACGGTAATAAGAAAAACTTAATTAGTGACTTTAGAAAAAACTGAAATACTTCACGAACAGCTGCTGCTAACTGCGTAAATTAGCGTCAAAAAGTTCATTTCTTCATGGTATAGCTATATGCGTATAAAAAATTATACTGATATATGCTCTTAATAATAGCAGAATACAGATAGGTACTGAAATACGTTCTATTTCGTGTTTTCTGAACAAAACTTTAGAACAAAAAAATGAAATAGTAGTGAAATGTTTTGTGAAACGATGTTTCCAAAAGTAAGAGCTGAAACAGGTTAGAGAACTATCTGACGTGTCTCATTTTCTGTACATGATTTCCAGAATCATTTAATCTACTTTGTTTCTCACTCTTACGTGAGTAATTTGATAAAAAGTTTACTAGTTTTGTTTCAAAATTTTGTTGTTCTTGTTGTTACTAGGCTTCTTTTCTAGCGTGTAGGGCATTATTGGGTCGCTCTGATAATGCTTGCATAACAAACAGGGGGAGTCAGTAGCGGTTTTAAGTTAAATGTAGAAGCCGGGGTAATGGACACGTGAGTCGTGAAATAACTTACGCAGTTATATCGAGGGTTATATTATTTGATATGTAAAAATAAATTAGAAGATGTGAATTCGAGAGTGTTTCACGTTACGGAGAATTTACGGAACCAGATGTCAACTTATGCGATACATGTGAATACTCATTGATAGCATAGACGCCGGCTCATGGAGTAACTTATAGGTGGCCTTACTATATTCAGAATGAGCTTCTTTCTCAGCCAACATTTACAAACTGTGTCATCTCTGGAACAAGCGAACTATTATTTGTAAATTTCATCAGTGTGAATAAGAGGGACGTAGTAGGTGATCATACTGTTTGATTATTAGTTAACTTAGTCAATGGGCATCGTCTTTCATTGTAGAGGACACTAGTGATCACTAGTTATCAATTTTGTGTGGCCGTCAATTACAGGCACGTTGTGGGCAGTAGCAAAAAGTATTCACCATTTGCTGGGCATTATCATAATATTTTACGTCGTCTACCTTCGAATGATCAAATTAAATCAACTATACTATTTCAAAAATGGACGCAGAGCTTTCACTCGCCACTGCTGTCAGTTGATTCGAGGCAGGAAAGATGTGTACGCTGCCTCTCTGTCAACCCCGTAGAGATTGTTCTGTGTTACTGTACAGGGTTATCCAGAAGTATCTATGGTTTGTTGGAAGACAATCGCGGGAAAACTGCAAGACGTACAGAAGATAGAAGCAAAAAAAGTGGATAGAAAATCTCAACGTTCTTAAGCCACGTGGCAGGTGCTCAATATTAGCGCCGTTTGTGATGCAGGAAACGTAAGTACGTGAGTGCCGTTCATTGAAGTCACTGCTGCTGCGTTGCGAACGCAGACCGCGTTGGAAATATGCTCATTGTGTAACCTATCTACAGAGGCGAACTAATTCAATGAGAAAACATGAAGGGTTTATTTCAATAGTGGTACAAGTCCATTTTTGTTCATTCTGAGATGCAGAGTCCTAAAGATAAATGAGTACTGAAAAATCTGCAGTTGAGATACTAGAAATATTCAAGTATATACTCTGAGATACAGAGTCCTAAAGTTAAATGAGCGCTGAAAAATCTGCAGTTGAGATACCAGAAATATTCAAGTATATACTTGAATGTTTCTGGTATCTCAACTGCAGATTTTTCAACGCTCATTTAACTTTAGGACTCTGTGTCTCAGAATGAACAAAAATGGACTTGTATCACTATTGAAGTAAGTCCTCCATACGGAGTGAATGATTTATGTTCCGAAACGCCTGTCCCCTAGTGGCCCGTTCTGCAACTACGCCGCGGCGCCTGTCACGAATCGAAAATCGAATCTCGGAGACGTACTCTATCCACTGATCTACGTCTTTTGCCCGTACATCTGAGCTTTTTATGTAGTCGTCTTCTGAAACCCTACAGGTACTTACGAATAATCCTGTATTTCAGCTACCTGCACACCGTATCTTCGCAAGCGGAGACTGAGATAAAACTCAGCATTTGCCTGTGTTAGCATAGGAAACCGACTAAAATCCACACACAGGCTTTCGTTGTACTAGCCTAACGGTTCTTAATGTGCCACACGTATTTGATGCGGGTATGTTACACCTCCCTTTCTCGCAAGTTATCGAGCTGCACATTAAGCTACACGAGCTAATCGATGTTGTCACGAAATACTCTTGGATTTAGATAAATGATATTCATTAAAGTCTGTGAGACGATTCTGCTGCTACCATACTACATCTCACGTTTGTGTCACGATAATAGCGTAAGTTACCCTTTGCGTAGCTTCATATACTTTCTCGGTCTCTTCATCTTCTACTTGTGACGTCGTCATTTATACCTGAAGTCTTGTTGATGGCGTTGGTTTGTGTCGATTCTGATGAAAATCATCTATCACTGAACTGTTACAGAAATCCCCGCTCTTACCTAGCTTACCAATCGTGACGAATCCTACACGCTTTGAAAGGGGATGTGTTTTAGTCCACTTTCATGTTACTTGTAGTCTCATGCCTTGTTATCTCTAAAGACTCACAGATGTCGTTTCTGCGATCTATTTGTGCTTATGACTTGTACTTGGGAAAAGAATAAATGGAGCAACCTTGTTTTGTTTACTTTAAAACCAGCAACCTCTTCATTTTCTTGCCACGCCTTGAGTAATTTCTGTAATCCGTGGATCCTTGGCTGAGTGATTTCAACGTTAGCGATGGAGACCAGAGACATTTCATTTACGGAGAGTGTAGGAGCACCAACCTCACTGGTTAGTTTCCACAGATACGCAGTGACATAGTCGACTGTAGATACAGTGCTTTCCCACTTTCTATGATTTGTTCGACGTAATGGAGTCCTTCCTCCACCTTCAAAAAAAGAGGCCCCGTTTTCAACGGCTGTACGTTAGCTCATTTTCTTAAGGCTCTTGTTGCAGTCTTCCACTGCTGAGCATCTCTGTTCGTCGGAACATGATCCGTTGAAACTGATTTGTGCAATTCAAAATGCAGATTGCGATGAGGCAACCAATGCTTTTATATCGGTTTAGCAGTCATTAAAGTTAAACTTATGACTGTGCATTGTCCTTAGTCGTGATCAGATCCTATGCTCTCAGCATGTCTGTTTTGATGAAGTTCAACCCACCTGCATACGGATAATGTTTCTACTACTTGTCTTCGTGATTTCCAAAAAGTACCTTGTCCAGCAAGGTCGCCGGATTTCTCACCAGTTGAGAACGTGTGCAGCATTATGGGTAGGGCCCACCAACGATCTCGGGATTTTGACGAACTAACAGGCCAATTAGAATTTGGCACGTTATCCCCCAGAAAGACATCCAGCAACTCTGCAATCAATGCCAAGCCGAATAACTGCTTGCGTAATGGCCGAAGGTGGACAAACACGTTATTGATTTTTTTTTTGCTTAGAGTTAACAAGTATTCAACTTTGGACATCACACACATCCATACCCGAGGCAGGATTCGAACCTGCGACCATAGCGGTCGTGCGATTCCAGACGGCAGCGCCTAGAACCACTCGGCCACCGAAGCCAGCCGTTGACTGCGGATATTTTATCACAGACACAGTCCCTTTGACTGTTCAGAGAGGTCACTAAACCCACCCAAAAATGTAAACAATCATGCATGAGCAGCGCCTATTAGATGGAGGGGGTCCGACAGCCAATCAGTTCCAGTCATTCCACCAGGAAGGAGGTACACGACTCGTGTTGTCTGTAGCTGAACCATGCCTAGACGGTCAATACCGCCGTTCCATTGCGTCCGCATTGTTACTATGTGCCAGGAAGGCCTCTCAACAAGGTAAGTGTCAAGGCGTCTCGGAAAGAACCAAAGCGATGTTGTTCGGACATGGAGAAGATACAGAGAGACGGGACCAGTCGATTACATGCCTCGCTCAGGCCGCCCAAGGGCTACTACTGCAGTGGATGACCGCTACTTACGGATTATGGATCGGATGAACCCTGACAGCAGCGCCACCATGTTGAATAATGCTTTTCGTGCAGCCACAGGACGTCGTGTTACGGTTCAAACTATGCGCTATAGGCTGCATGATGCGCAACTTCACTTCCGACATCCACGGCGAGGTCCATCGTTGCAACCACGACACCATCCAGCGCGGTACAAACGGGCCCAATAACATACCGTATGGACCACTCACGATTGGCATCACGTTTTCTTCACTGATGAGTGTCGCGTATGCCTTCAACCAGACAATCGTCGGAGACGTGTTTGGAGGCAACCCGGTCAGAATGAACTCCTTAGACACACTGTCCAGCGAGTGTAGCAAGGTGGAGGTTCCCTGCTTTTTTGGGGTGGCATTATGTGGGGCTGGTATATTACGCTGGTGGTCATGGAAGGTGCCGTGGTGGCTATACTATACGTCAGTGCCATCCTCCGAAAAATAGTGCAACCATATCGGTAGCATATTGGCGAATTCGCGCCCCCATTGTGCACATCTGGTGAATGACTTCCTTCAGGATAGCGACAGCGTTCGACTAGAAAGGCCAGCTTGTTCTCCAGGCATGAACCCTATCGAACATGCCTGGGATAGATTGAAAAGGGCTGTTTATGGACGACGTGACCCACCAACCACTCTGACGAATCTACGCCGAATCACCGTTGAGCAGTGGGGCAATCAGAACCAACTGTGCCTTGATGAACTTGTGGATAGTATGCCACGACGAAAACAGGCATACATCAATGCAAGAGGACGTGCTACTGGGTATTACAGGTACTGGTGTGTACAGCAATCTGGACCACCTCTGAAGGTCTCGCTGTATGGTGGTACAACATGTAATGTGTGGTTTTCTGCAGCAATAAAAAGGTCGGGCATGATGTTTATGTTGATCTCTATTCCAATTTTCTGTACAGGATCCTGAACTCGCGGAACCGAGGTGATATAAGACTTTTTTATGTGTGTTTTAGCAGTGAGAGGAACGCCTTTGTAGGTGTAGTTGTAATGGTGAACGAGGGTGAGATTGTCCAGTTATTAGACACAATGGGAGGTGGGACCATCCACGTCGTCAGTGTGGAAACAATTAGCAAGGAGACGCGCGAAGCCACCCCGTATCCAATGTAGGTTCACGAAGGGGCAGCTTTCGCCTCAGCCGCTTCGCCTCGGTAGGTAGAATCAGAGATGTACTGCTCTTCGGTGGCGGGAACAGTGTCTTGGGCAACAGGAGTCGCTTATTTGACTCAAGAAATGAAGAGGAATATGAATCCCAATAACATCCCTGAAGTGGACTGGCCTGTCCAGAGTCCCAGTCTGAACCTAATGGAACGCCATTGGGGCGATTTGAAACATGGACTTCGCTCCAGACCCCAGAGACCAGTATCACTAACTTCTATACTTCCGACTCTCCAAGAATGGGCTGCCATCCCTCCAGAGAGACTCAGATATCTTACTGAAAGTGTCCCCAGCGGAGTTCAAGCCGTTATGGAGGAGTGTGGACACACTCCCTAAATTAATGGTTCAAATGGCTCTACGCACTATGGGACTTAACATCTGAGGTTATCAGCCCCTAGACTTAGAGCTACTTAAACCTAACTAACCTAAGGACATCACACACATCCATGCCCGAGGCAGGATTCGAAACTGCGACCGTAGCGGTCGCGCTGTTACAGACCGAAGCGCCTAGAACTGCTCGGCCACAACGGCCGGCCCTATGTGTCCGGATAGTTTTGATCAGATATTGTATTTGAACTGACTTCGCTTTCACTAGCTGTCATCTGATATCGACATTAAAAATACCGTTCAGACACTACTCTGCAACTGTAGTAATTTTAGTCATCTACAATCACTCAGCCACAGTCGAGGCACCTCGTATGAAACCAAATGTGTGTGTGCGAATTCCTAAAGGACCAAACTGCTGAAGTCACCAGTCCCTAGACTTACACACTACCTAAACTAACTTATGCTAAGAACAACACACACATCCATGCCCAAGGGCGGAATCGAACCTCCGGCGGGAGGGGCCGCGCAGTCCGTGACCTGGTGCCTCAGACCGCGCGGCCACTCCTCGCGTCTCGTATGGAACCCACCCACATTGCGTAAACGAGACGAGTTTACGCCACGGCTTGAGACACACAGTAAATAAAGTAAATATATAAAGAGACATGGCTATAAACGACTTTCGAAAGGAAAATTAGTATTTAGCGCTCCGTCGACGAAGAAGTCATTAAGGATGGAAAACAAACTCGGTTTGTGGGAGGAAATCGACTGTGTGTTTTTGAAAGGAATCATTCAGAAATTTGCCTGTGTTCAGAGTGCTGCAGCTACCGCTCTCATTTCCGTTGTTTCCTGCTCTAGTTGCGAATGGTGTGCGAGAATAGAGAGTCTGAAAGCCTCTGTACGAGCCACAATTTTTCCTATTTTCTCACTGAGGCCACATCGCGGGTTGTGTGCGAGGAGAAGTAATACGATGCCTAACTCTTCCAGGAACGTATCTCTCGGTGAAGTCAAGCGCCTGTCTCGTAGCGCCTGCCACTCGTGCTTGATAAATGAACCCGTCACGGAAAGCGCCGCTCTTCTACGGATCTTCGGTGTCTCCTTTACTAATCCTCCTTATGGAGTATCTCCGTTTTTTCTACTTCCAACGAAGCAATAAATCATATCGGTATCTGAATATTAAACAGATTTTACAACCTACGATAAAGTACGGCATAGGTTCACACTACTCTCTGCCCATTCATTGTCTCCCTCGTTGCCAGAGAATTTAGTTCTAGTTAGCTACTGAAAGCAATAGACTGGTCCACTAGTATCAGACGTATTTGACGCTTCTACGAGGGGATTTAGAGACAAAGTCAGGATTTAAAAACTAAGTGTCATGTCGTCCCACGCTAAGAAGACTGCGCATTGTCAGAAGTCACATGTTCTGGTTTTCCTGCAGACACAGTTCTGCTGCGGTATAGATAACAGGTGCATCGTAGTGTAAGAGTGAATGGCGCTGCAACTGGAAACGCACTGCAGAATTGAAGTACGCGAGACAGTCTCAATTGCACACGGAATCCCCGCGAAATTCTAGCGCTGCATAGAACACATGCTTGTCGCGTCCAGCCGAAGCGAAGTGGTGTCAACAATTTGATCAGGGCCGCACAGAAGTGAGTGATGCTGATCGGGAAGGAAAGCTGTTGTCATCGACCACAACTCAGGCTATCAAAATAAATGGTTCAAATGGCTCTAAGCACTATAGGATTTAACATCTGAGGTCATCAGTCACCTTGACTTACAACTACTTAAACCTAACTAACCTAAGGACATCACATACATCCATGTCCGAGGCAGGATTTGAAACTGCGACCGTTGCAGCAGCGCGGTTCCGTGACTGAAGCGCTTAGAACTGTTCGGGCACAGTGGCCGGCCCAGGCTATCGAAAAATTGATTCGCAGCAAACGAGCACGTTTACGCAACGACTCTAGAGCTTGTAATGCCTCCATCAGACACAACTGGAATCTATGCACAAGTTCCGACTACCCAAGTGAATTTAACACATCGCATTGTTATAGAATATGTAAGGATATCGAAATTCAGTCTGTCCAGGAGTTCTTGCACCAGCGACTCAAATTTGTATTGCAGTAGACGGTGAGCACTTCGAATCCTTGATGAGATAAATGGAATTTTAAGAAATTGTTTATGACTACATTGTTTTGTGATTTTCTTTTTACTACTGTTGCCGATGCAGTTTTGCGATGGAAGCGTGTAAATTGACGTTAAATTCATGGCGCGACATCATTATTTAAAGTATTTATGCCTGAAGTCACTGTTCTACAGATCCATTCAGTTTTTGACGTGCACAATTCTGTCAAAGCTCCGGCTGAAACTAGAGGAGAACTGTTACCGTAGGTAACTGGTGACTCACTCTTAAACACACATCCTTTGCTTTCTAGATGGGGCGTCCATCCAGGCAAAGGTATCCAAGTGTTATTAGTATCACTTTTAAACTAAAAATTTCGTGACAATTCCGCTTCTGTAATTTAACCAGCCTGACGCGACAGATCGGTATAAAAACATGAACTTCCACGCAAGATACCTATGTGGTCCCATGTTCAAAACAGATAAATTCTAAATCCCAAATACTGTTATTTTTTCGAAACTACTAATCGAATTTGGAAGGGTGAAACGCCATTCAATTCGTCTCTTTTAGGACTGAGATACTACCAGCAGAAATTACTAAGATTCAGTGTGAAAAAGCTAAGCCGATACCAATATATTAGGCAAAGATACAAAAACAGATTATAAGTCATTTAACGAGAACTTTCTCACAATTCATTAGGTTGAAAACAAAATTACTATATCTAAAAAGGGTTCGGGAAATATGGGTCAACAACGGAGCTGAATCAGCCTGTAAAATAATGTGTACTATAAAATATCGTACCTTACAGATTTCCGGTAGATACTGGACAACGAAGAAATGCAGTTACTCAACACTATAATCAGATTTATGTGAAATACCGTCATTCAGTACCATATATCCGTGTTGCCCAGTAAGGGAAGTGGATGGCGTCGTGCATCGGTTCAAATGCTTAAAATGGCTCTGAGCACTATGGGACTTAACATCAGAGGTCATCAGTCCTCTAGAACTTAGAACTACTTAAACCTAACCAACCTAAGGACATCACACACATCCATGCCCGAGGCAGGATTCGAACCTGCGACCGTAGCAGTCGCGCGGCTCCAGACTGAAGCGCCTAGAACCGCTCGGCCACACATACTCTTCCTACAATGAACTACTGGTTATAATAATGCAAAACATAATTTATAATATGAAATAGTTTAACAACATTATCAAACACTCTATAATATTTCCTACTTTGTTAGAACAAGTTTAAGACATTTTCTAAACACATAAAAATCATATTAATATTGAAATTTCAGAAATAAGCGTTCTAACAATCTAAACGATCAATTATCTATATATTGTTAATTAGGCTCGAGATTTAATTCCTACCATTTACAGATGAGGAGGACGAAATATATTATTCTTTTATCCAAACATTTTCCATATATCAATCTCCTGAATCTGATTTTGATTGTTTATGGTACTAAGAGTATTGTTGGTATTGCTATTATTCTTCTAAAAGCCTTTTTCCTATTATCGAAAAGGAATTGAATTATAGCTGGAGATATAAGAGGATCGATCTAGTAATACATATTGCTGGGATGGTAACCGTAGGCCTGGAATGTTATCACTACAGGTCTTTAACCGTATTAACGAGAGTATTGCACACATTATTTTTGATAACTGAAGTCTTGGGAGCAAAGGTGAAGGCCTATTGGACTGTACAGGCGCGTTATGTGTCTTATGTACCACCTTCCCCAATCATGGGTCATGCGTGGAATTTGAGTCCTATTGGGCGGCGAATTAATCGATAAGTTTGCATTACAAGTACATTTGTACTAATTAAGGCAATAATTCACACTCATCCTTCTAAAAGATCCTTAACATCGCTGTTACACATTAGTATGACCCTAGCAGCGCGCCTCTGAATTTATTCGACGTTTTCTGTCCCACTTACTGGGAGAACACGAAAAGTGCCAAATCCCGATTTCCCAAAAACTTCAGATAGTGGAAGAGGAGTTAAAATAAACGGAGACGTGTCTTGGCTTATCTGTAGATACTCGACCGCTTCTGAAAAAAGGACGATCAAATTTTTTGAGGTACCTTACGAGCCTTTTGCTGCGAGATATCCTGAAACGAAATGGCAGCACAGTGGCTAGCGTCATGCCTTATTAATTTTGCGCTCCGTGATCGGAACCCGATTATTGTTTTCATTTATATTATTTTTATTGCTTTCATTTATCTACCCATGTCCATAGAAAGTTACTACACGAATGTTTCTTATCAAATTAGGGGATACAAAGTCGCTATATTATTTGTAAAATTACAAGTAGATTTCACAGTGTCTTAAATCCATTATGTAATAAATGTTTGTTTGGCATGTTGAAGGATTACAACCTTTTTAAATTCTCATATACTTACATTTTATTCTCATGAGTTTTGATATTAATCGTTACGTTATACTCATATATTTATTGTTCAGGAAGATTTGCTGCATTACCTTGGATAATACTGGTCCTAGAAACATCCGAAACACAGATGTTCCGAACACCACGAGCACCGCTCGAAGGCAGGTTTGCTACAGTGACATTTTTCCGTATGAATCACAATCGGGAAAGCAAAGTTCTCATCTTTACTGAACGATTCGCCCGTGTGCATAATTTCGCGCCAAAACATGCTCGAAGATCACGTTTACGAAAACTAGCGCTTGCAATTGATTATGAATCAATGAACTACAAGAATTTCAAAAAATGGTTCAAATGGCTCTACGCACTATGGGACTTAACATATGAGGTCATCAGTCCTCTAGACGTAGAACTACTTAAACCTAACTAACCTAAGGACATCACACACATCCATGCCCGAGGCAGGATTCTAACCTGCGACCGTAGCAATAGCGCGGTTCCAGGCTGAAGAGCCTCTTTTTTTAAAAAAATTAATTCATCTGACATACAATTAGTAGACGAATAAGGATTACATTACATCAGTATAAACTGTAAAATATTCGTGTAGTAATCTTCTACAGACATGGGTGTATAAACGAAAAACCAAACAAAAATGAAAGTCGGGTTTCGAACTCGGGGCGCAAAATTAAGAAGCCGTGAAGCTTATCACTGTGCCACCATTTAATCCGACGATATCGCACGACACAGAAAGTACCTGGAAAATACCTCGAAAAGTTTGACCACGTTTTTGCAGCCGAGACACGAATTCGCCTTTTTTTTTTTTTTTTTTTTTTTTTTGCCCCTCTTACCCTGAGCGAAGTTTTTGGGAAATGGCACTTGCCATGTTCTCCTCGTTAGATAATAAGGAATAAATAACCTGATGCAATGCTGTAGATGTGATCATCCTAGCATCTAGTACATGATTTCCTTCACAGCTGCGCCGCACATTTTCAAAAACCTAGCATTAAGTTTCATTATTTCTTGCGTGTATCTTTCCTTCAATGTATTTTACATGATCGTCCGATTTCATGTCGCTCTTTAGAGGTAGAAATTTAAATATTCAAATAACATGACCGACGACACTTATCAAATCATGGCTTCCCATTCTGACCCAGACCAGCCATTCGTGACCGACCGAGCGCCGTGTCATATTTCGGCAACGGCATCATTCTGTTGCTGTACGGAGGGCTTAGGGTGAGCATGCTGCTCTACTGGGCGCTACTTCTCACTCAAATATTTCGTCAGTTGGCCCCACGAGTCTGAGTGCACCCCCTTCCAGTCCTCACAAGGAAAAATCCCTGGCAGTACCGGGAATCGAACCTGGGCCCTCCGCATGGCCGTCAGCCGTACTGAGCACTCAGCTACGAAAGCGGACTGCATGTTTATTCTTATAATGGTATTTTATCGTTTTTTTTCACTTTATTTGGCCATTACCTTGTGCATACGCACTTCTTACTGTACTACGCTGCAGCCACAGGGAAACAATTTGTCGCAGTTACAGTGACTCTGAAGGAGTAAATCAAGTAAATTTCTTTCGAAGCCACAACCTGGTTCCTTACAATCGACCAGTAATGAATCCTTCCGGTCTACAACAGCACCGACTGCGAAAAAATGTGGCAGTACTGAAGACCTTACGATAAATCGTCAAAAGTTATAAGACGGTGAAATGCACATAGACAAATGGAGCTACTGTCTCGTACACAAGACATAAAAGGACAGCGCATTGGCGGAGCTGCCATTTGGACTCAGACGCATCATGTACAAAAGTTGCCGACTTTGTTGTGGCCACACGACGGGGTTTAACAGACTTTGAACGGTAGTTGGAGCAAGACGCAAGAAACATTTCATACCGGAAATCGTTAGGGAATTCAATAACCCGAGATCCACAGTGTCAAGAGTGTGTCGGGGTTCTAGGCGCGCAGTCCGGAACCGCGCGACTGCTACGGTCGCAGGTTCGAATCCTGCCCCGGGCATGGATGTGTGTGATGTCCTTAAGTTAGTTAGGTTTAAGTAGTTCTAAGTTCTAGGGGACTGATGACCACAGCTGTTAAGTCCCATAGTCCTCAGAGCCATTTGAACCATCAAGAGTGTGCCGAGAATACCACATTTCAGGCATTATCTCTCACCACAGACAATGCAGTGGCTGACAGCCTTCACTTAATGACCGAGAGCAGCGAAGTTTGCGTAGACTTGTCAGTCTCAACAGACAACAACATTGCGAGAAACGCCAGCAGAACTCAATGTGGGACGTATTCGTTAGGACAGTGCGGCGAAATTTGGCGTCAGTGGACTATGGCAGCAGACGAAGGATACGAGTGTCTTTGCTAATACTAGACATCGCCTTCAGCGCCTCTTCTAGACTCGTGACCTTAACGGTTGGAACATAGATGATCGGAAAATCGTGGTCTGGTCAGATGAGTCCCGATTTCTGTTGGTGAGAGGTGATGTTTGGGGTCATGTGCAGCGTAGATCCCACGAAGCCATGGACGTAAGTTGTCAACACTTCACTGTGCAAGCTGGAGGTGGCTCTGTAATGGTAAGGACTGTGTTTACATGGAATGGACCGGGTACTCTGGTCCAAGTAAAGCGATCATTGACTGGAAATGGTTATGTTCGGCTACTTAGAGATCATTTGCGGCCATTTATGGATTTCATGTTCCCAAATAACGATGGAATATTAATGGATGACAAAGCGCCATGTCACCCAGCCACAATTAGTTGCGACTGGTTTGAAGAAAGTTCTAGACAATTCCAGCGTACTTTTTGGCCATCCAGGTCGCCCAGCATGAATCGCATCTAACACTTATGGGGCATAAACGAGAGGTCAGGTTGTGCACAGAATCCTATACCGCCAACACTTTCGCCACTATCGGCGGCTACAGAAGTAACGTGGTTCATCTTTCTGCAGGTGTTTCCAACGAGTTACTGAGTCCAAGTCCTGTCGACCTGCTGCACTACGCCAATAGAAAGGAGGCCCGACATGATATTAGGAGGTGTGCCATGACGTTCGTCACGTCAGCGTATGCAACACTACGCTTCCTTGGGGCACGCGCAACATTCCTTAATATCCCCAAAAAACATTCTATCCTCTACAACATACTAATTCTGTTAGTTAACCATTCTCCGAGCCAAACGCATGACTGTGAACATAGTCCACTGAATCTATCTTGATTACTGGTTGGCAACTGCTACAGTCTTGAATCACTTTGAGAAGACAGACTGTAATCAGCTCCTCCGTTTACTATTTGCAACACATCGTGTGTCATTTAAGGGAATTTCACATGAGCAGTTCTTGCTGAAGCACTGCTGATCCTTTGATGAAAGCTTCTATTCCTCCAGCAAACGATACCCTGTTCGACCAAAGTGTTCCTCTAGGATTTCGAAACAGATGGACGTTAGTAACATCTACATCTACATGGATACTCTGCAAATCACATTTAAGTGCCTGACAGAGGGTTCATCGAACCACCTTCATAATTCTCTATTATTCCAATTTCGGATAGTGCGCGGAAAGAATGAACACCTATATCTTTCCGTACGAGCTCTGATTTCCCTTATTTTATCGTGGTGATCGTTCCTCCCTACGTAGGTCGGTACCAAAAAAATATTTTCGCATTCGGAGAAGAAAGTTGGTGATTGGAATTAAGTGACAAGATTCCGCCGCAACGAACAACGCTTTTCTTTTAACGACTTCCATTCCAAATCCTGTATCATTTCTGTGACTCTCTCTCCCCTATTTCGCAATAATACAAAACGTGCTGCCTTTAATTGAACTTTTTCGATATACTCCGTCAGTCCAAACTGGTAAGGATGCCACATCGCACAGAAGTATTCTAAAAGAGGACGGACAAGCGTAGTGTAGGCAGTTTCCTTAGTAGGTCTGTTACATTTTCTAAGTGTCCTGCCAATAAAACGCAGTCTTTGGTTAGCCTTCCCCACAACATTTCCTGTGTGTTCCTTCCAATTGAAGTTGTTCCTAATTGTAATACCTAGGTATTTAGTTGAATTTACGGCTTTTAGATTAGACTGATTTATCGTCTAACCGAAGTTAACGAGTTCCTTTTAGCACTCATGTGGATGATCTCACACTTTTCGTTATTCAGGGTCAACTGCCACTTTTCGCACCATTCAGATATCGATTCTAAATCATTTTGCAGTTTGTTTTGGTCTTCTGATGACTTTATTAGTCGATAAACGACAGCGTCATCTGCAAAACAACCGAAGACGGCTGCTCAGATTGTCTCCCAAATCGTTTATCTAGATAAGGAACAGCAGAGGGCCTATAACACAACCTTGTGGAACGCCGGAAATCACTTCTGTTTTACTCGATGACTTTCCGTCAGTTACTACGAACTGTGACCTCTCTGACAGGAAATCACAAATCCAGTAAAATAAATGCGATGATATTCCATAAGCACGCAATTTCAATATGAGCCGCTTGTGTGGTACAGTCTCAAAAGCCTTTCGGTAATCCAGAAAAACGGAATCGATCTGAAATCCCTCGTCAATAGCACTTAACACTTCATGTGAATAAAGAGCTAGTTGTGCTTCACAGAAGCGATGTTTTCTAAACCCATGTTGACTGTGTGTCAATAGACAGTTTTCTTCGAGGTAATTCATAATGTTCGAACACAATATATGTTCTAAAATCCTGTTACATATCGACGTTATCGATATGGCCTGTAATTTAGTGGCTTATTCATACAACAACACTGGTCAGTAATTTTGCGCATCCGTTCTCTTACCCGTTATATCAACAGGCATGCCCTATGTTCTTTTCTTGTGACACGAGACTATTTGCAGCTGTGAGATATTGGTATTGCAGTCTGGAAGACGGCGGTTCAGGTGTTCACTCGGCCATCCAGATTTAAGTTTTCCGTGGTTTCCCTAAATCACTTAGCAAAAATGTCGATGTGGTTCCTTTTAAAAGCCGGCCGCGGTGGCGGAGCGGTTCTAGGCGCTTCAGTCCCGAACCGCGCTGCTGCTACGGTCGCAGGTTCGAAACCTGCCTCGGGCATGGATGTGCGTGATGTCCTCAGGTTAGTTAGGTTTAAGTAGTTCTAAGTTCTAGGGGATTGATGACCTCAGATGTTAAGTCCCATAGTGCCTAGAGTCATTTGAACCATTTTTTCCTTTTAAAAGAACGTGATGGATATCCTCATCCAGCCTTCGCCAAATCAGATTTTGTGATCCGTCTCTAACGACCCAAACCTTCCCTCCCTTCACTATCCACTGTGCGACAGATTGTTCACTAGTATGAGTTACGATGGTTCAAATGGTACAAATGGCTCTGAGCACTATGGGACTTAACATCTGAGGTCATCAGTCCCCTAGAACTTAGAACTAGTTAAACCTAACTAACATAAGGACATCACACACATCAATGCCCGAGGCAGGATTCGAACCTGCGACCGTAGCAGTCGCGCGGTTCCGGACTGAAGCGCCTAGAACCGCATGGCCACCGCGGCCGGCTATGAGTTACGATATGGGTTAATTCCACAGTATACAAAGTAACGAGAAATTTTGTCAGTGTTTGTTCTCTTGTTCCCTTTGTGCGGCCTGTTTTACCCTGAGGTAGCAAAAGTCATGGGACACCTCCTAATATTGTGTCGGGCCTCCTTTTGCTCGGCTAGCGCACCAACTTGCCGTGGAATGGACTCAACTAATCGGTGGAAGTCCATTGCAGAAATATTGAGCCATGCTGCCTCTATGGTCGTTCATAATTGCAAAATCGTTGCCGGTGCAGGATTTTGTGCACGTACTGACCTCTCGATTATGTCCCATAAATGTTCGATAGGTTCATATGGGCGATCTGGCTGGCCAAATTATTCGCTCAATTACTAGAATGTTCTTCAAACCAACTGTGAACAGTTCAGGTCCAGTGATAGTACGCATTGTCATCCATTCATGAATCGCGTGGTCTGCAGAGCCTGTGATCGCTGAATATATCCTTTCATGGGTTGCTAAAAATCGTCTCCAGACAGCCGAACATATCCGTTTCCAGCCAACGGTCGAGTCAACTGGAATGAGGACCCAGTCCATTTGAGAGTTGGCAATACTCTCTTAGGATTTAAAGGTTGGCTACAGTGCGCATACACAAGCTCTGGAATCTAAGATATTGTTGCCGCGCTTCGCAGTGCACGGATTAAAGAGTGGCAGCTTGGAAGCCAGTGTAGGAGCCCGCCTGCTGTGGTGCGCACGTGTGTTGGGCGAGGGGTCGTCGCCGAGCTGCCGTACTGCCGTGTCCGCCAGCAGCAACACAGGATTTGGTATTGAGTTGATATTTTTTGTAATTTGCAGCGCACTTATTAATTTAAAGAAAAGGGTTTGTGTATGTGCGTAGCAGCAGACGGTAATTTTGATAATAATA
Organism: Schistocerca piceifrons; assembly: GCF_021461385.2. Lineage (NCBI taxonomy): Eukaryota > Metazoa > Arthropoda > Insecta > Orthoptera > Acrididae > Schistocerca > Schistocerca piceifrons. Next base: position 285,095,957 of record NC_060142.1, on the reverse strand, counting down.
GGAGTTGAATTCTTAAGGGAAACCATTATTAGGCGAATAGATTAAGTATTGATTTTTGTCATTGATTTATTTTGTAATTGTCAGGGAAATGTTTCACTATGTATTTAATTGAGAAGTATTTCAGTCTGCCTCAAGAGTTTGATTAATTTGTAATATTGCTTTAATGCCACTGGAGGCAGATTTACGTACGAAGCGATTGTTCAAAGAGCTTCTAGCGTTTTGTTAATTGAATGAGGAAGAATCGCTTTCAGAATATAGTTTTTGAAAAAAGGAATTACTTGTTTGGGTTATTATTTATCGAGTTTAGATTTGACCAAACCCTTTCTCTTGAATTATATGTAGTTGTAGTAAGCAGCAGCAGCCACAGCAACAGCAGGAGCCGCCATACAGAACATGCATTGCACTCAGCATTAATAATAGGTTTTTTATGTTTTTGTTAAATAATGGAAGGCAGCAGATCAAGCAGTGGCTGCAGAAAGACCAAGTAATTATTTGTTGCGCACAGGACCAATTAAAAAAAATTATAAAGTTTAGGCGATCTCTGTAATAGTAAAGTTAACAAGAGTACAAGCACGAGGTTTTCAGTAGAAAACACGAGATAAGAAGAAAGAGCTCACAACTTTCACATCCCATGTAAACAAAGCCCACACCATTATGAAGCCACCATCAGCTTGCACAGTATGTTGTTGGCAACTTGGGTCTGTGGCTTCAAGTCCTATGCTATGGGCAATGTCGTGCTGTTATCAGCAGCACTAGTTTCTGTCGTTTGCCGCCACAGTCCATTAATACCAAATTTCGACACACTGTCCAAACGGATACGTACCTCGTGCGGCCCACATTGATTTTTGCGCTTATTTTACGAAGTGTTGCTTGTCTGTTAACCCCGACAACTCTACGCAAATGCCGCTCCTGTCGTTCTTTAAGTGAAGGCCGTCGGCCACTGCATTCCCCGTGGTGAGTGCTAACGTCTGAAAATTGTTATTCTCAGAGAACTATTGACACTGTGAATCTCATAATACTGAATTCTTTAACGATTTCCGAAATTGTATGTCCCATCTACCATTACGCGTACAGCTGTTAATTCCCACTGTGCCGCCACAATCACGTCGGAAGCCTTTTCACATGGACCACCTGAGTACAAATGACAGCTCCGTCAATGCACTGTCCCTTTATACTTGTGTACCCGATACGAAAGCCATCTATTGTATTGTATGTTAACCGAGGACCTAGAAACGACGGAGAGGCTCCGTCCCCGCCGCAGCCGCAGTGGTCCACAACCCCACGACGACTACCGCAGTCCACTTCACCCCCCCTCCGGTGGACCCCCCTAGGGAACGTCTCGCACCAGACGAGTGTAACACCTATGTTTGCGTGTTAGAGTAATGGTGGTGTACGCGTGCGTGGAGAACTTGTTTGCGCAGCAATCGCCGACATAGTGTAACTGAGGCGGAATAAGGGAAACCAGCCCACATTCGCCGAGGCAGATGGAAAACCGCCTAAAAACCATCCACAGACTGGCCGGTTCACCGGACCTCGACACAAATCCGCCGGGCGGATTGGTGCCGGGGACCAGGCGCTCCTTCCCGCCCGGAAAGCCGTGCGTTAGACCGCACGGCCAACCGAGCGGGCTATAAAGCCATCTAAGTATGTGCATATCGCAATCCCGCGAAATTTGTCATCTCAATGTCAACAGCAATGAGTAATAAGTTTCAGCGTAAAGCCCTTGTGTTATTTAAGTTACTATGTTCAGTCGATGTTGAATTGACATAAAACAATAAATGCATATTCCGCATCGGCAGTCTAGACCGAGATAGTTCCGATAAAAAAAAAAAAAAGAAAGAAAATTCCAGAATTTAAATGACCAGTTTACGACTGAGGTACTAGCTATAAGACAGAAATCATAATCTCTTTAACGCTTCGCCAACGATAAACGACTGAGTACATTGACCCAATGTAGAAAGAACTAATGGTCGTATTCTGAAACTAAATAATGAGGATATTTCACAGAACTTCTTCGAAGTAACGCCTTCGACAACTATAACTTCGACAAATCGTTTGGTTCTAGCTACGAGATAGGAAAAATGTGTCTTAGAATACAATGTCCATTTGGAGATATAAAAATTACGCAAGTAGAAGAACGATTTATCGTCCGTAACACCAAAAATGGTATGTGGATTGAAGCATGCTAGCAGTTATTACCAGCTTATTATCAACGTCAAACGAGGTACCATCTCTCTACGTATACTGATTTACAATGTGCAATGCAAATAGTTTAAAATTCACTACTGTAATCCAGTGCCGGACTAATAAAATTCGAAACCCTCCAGTCATTAACAGTCTAGAAATGCTGCTTCTCTGAATGTAATATCTGCGACATTTTCATCAAATATATGATTCATTTGAGGAAAGACTTAATACTGAATCGACGCAGGGTAGTACTTCGTCGCAAAGGTAGCCCATAGTGCAATATCGACACATGTTTCCCATCATCCACTGTCAAAGTCCAGAAGCTTTGACGCAGCTCCATTTTTGACGAGGTGGTTTACGTATCTTCTAAATCTTTCAGATGATGATGACAGTTTGAGTGCACGACATCCACGTCTTGCGAAATTTTGTTAATCATATCCCCTGTATTTAATGACATTGCGGTTAGTAATGAGTACAACAGAGAGTACAGGAAAACAACTTAGTAACTCAGAGAAATTTTCCTTCCCATCGCTATACCACATGTGAGTGTCAGTTTCGACTCAGAATTCTGTAAAATCTTCGATGTAGTATAAACAACGATCAAATGCTTAGAAGTCGAGTTTCACAGTTCTAGACGTCACAAAAGGTGAAAAGGAAACGTAAAATGGGCGTTATGCGTCCATCAAATCAACAAATATTTTAATGGAGCTTTAAATTACAACACTTTATACACTGTTGCCAAACTGCCATTTCAAACTTTCTGCTAATATCCCGATACAGTTTGAAGAAAAAATGTTTGGTCAGTCGTAATGCCTTATTACGATTCTAATCATTACAGCAAAAACAAAATCAAATAATTTAACAGGTGTATTATGAATGCAAAAATTAATTTATCTACAAGAAGAGAAAAAAAAATGGAAACCAAACGAGGGACACGTAGATTCACGGACGTAGCTTTTCTGTAGAATTCGACCAGGCCAAACGTATTTCTTAACAAGGTGATAAATAGGAGAGAACTTTCGTAATATCCTGTACTGTGACAAACTGATCTCCTTGTTACATGTTTGACATGTTTTCAAAGGTCAGCAACGTAATACGAACTCGTCAAAAAATTGAATCTTACCGAGCTGGGTTCGACATTTCAGTTGCGGAAACTTTAATGAAAGGTGCAATGAAAAATATATTACTGCTCACATAACAGCATGAGGACAGACACATTTTTTACGTCATAAATTTGCTTGTTTTAGCAGCCGAAGTGACACTTCGTTGCAGTTAATTCGTTACATAGCATTAATATCTGGCAGGTGAAGTGATGCTTTGAATTCTTAAATTTTCGTGTAATTATTATAAGGACGGAAGGAGTGTTAGAGTTTAACGTCCCGTCAACAATGCGGTCATTATATCCGGAGCACAAGCTCTGATTACGAAAGGGCGGGGAAGGAATTTGGCATCGCTTTTTTTTTTTTCAAATGAATGGCAATTGCCTGGAGCGATTTAGGGATATTAGAAAATATCTAAATTTGAATGGCCAGATGCGAATTTGAACCATCGGCCTACCGGATGCGTGTCCAGACCGCTAACAACCGCGTCACTTCACTCGATGTATAATAATTCCAGCTTCTCCTTCACGCTTTTCCGTACCGTGCAGTACAGATGAAGACATTATACGCATAATGGCTCCTTCGAGCACTTTGAAAGGAAGTGTCTGCATGGAATGCCAAATTGCATGTAACGGAAAACACGCCCTTCTTTGTCGGCGTTTACATTTGTAAACGATGGCAACATGCGATCATCATTCTTGCTATCGTAGGTGCGGAACCTAGTACAATGAAAACACCGTACACCTCTGAACCACACATTTTATCCCAAGGAAGCACCCGCTGTTGGAAACGGATACAAAGGTTCTGACAGGGCAAACCAGGAAATAATTTCAGTTTCATGAAAAAAAGTGATAGAGCCAATAAACACGTATAGAACATAAAGCAATTTCCAACTGGCCTTTTGCCGTATCTCTGTGCAGAATTTCCGTTGAGCAAAGATTACTCAGATGTCGATTAGTTGAATGCTTGCCTGAACTCACAAGTGAAGCACATACGTCTGATAGAAGTAATATACGGGAAAAGGTCGAACTATCGTATACTTTCTATTTTGAGTTAAAGCAAATCAGATATTTATCTGCAGTAAGATTTGATGCAAACATTAGTACTGAGAATGCTTTTAAACCACAATGATGCCTCACAGTGGTCCATTTTCATCGGTAGAATCGATATAAAAATATCAGATTGTGTGTCCGTAAAACTGTTACAATCTGTGTGGTGTTTTGTGATGGATGAAATGTTCTCTTATATACGAGGTTTGTTCAGAAAATTCCGGAGCATTCGTAATTTCGCGACAATGGTGTGTTGCAGCGAAATACTGTGCGGCTGGTCCCGGCGGAGGTTCGAGTTCTCCCTCGGGCATGGGTGTGTGAGTTTGTTATTAGGATAATTTAGTAGTGTGTAAGCTTAGGGACTGGTGACCTTAGCAGTTAAGTCCCATTAGATTTCAGACACATTTGAAAATTTTTTTTTTTTGCAGCGAAATGCTGTTGGCATCCCTGCACACCCATGTCTGTAATGTGTGTCTACTGTAAGTTTCATTGTTGTATGTCTGTTACTTATTGTACGGTGCTGTATTGAATAGAACGTTGTGTCGCACAGTTTGCGAATTTCGAGATAGCGTAGTCAGAGGGGCAACGCATTTGCTTTAAATTTAGCGTGAAACACAAGAAAACCATTACAGACACCAGATGACACAGGAAGCCTACGGTGACGAATGATTAAGAAGTGCACGATGTTACGAATGGGTCCCACTGTTTAAAAATGGCCGGATGGAAGTTGAAGATGACCCTCATTGAGGTCCTCCTCCGACGCCTACCGACGACGCTCATCTCAGCAGCATCAACGAAATTGTGCGTGCCAATCAAAGACTGACTGTCCGAGAGACAGCAGAAGAATGTAACATTTCAGTTGGATCATTTCATGAAATCCTTACACAGCATCTTCGAATGCATCGTGTTGCCGCTAACTTCGTCCCACAGTTCATGAGTCAAGACCAGAAAGACCGTCGCCTCGCAATCAGCGAAGAGCTTTTGGATCGCGCAAACCAGAACGGGATGCTCCTTAAGGGAATCATAACTGCTGGTGAGACGTGGGTCCACGGTTGTGATGTTGTTAAGACCGAGGTTCAGTCTTCACAATGGGTCGGGAAAGGTTCTCCAAGGCGAAAAAAAAGCCTCGTCAGGTCAGGTCAAATGTCAAAACCATGCTGATAGTTTTCATTGACTTTGAAGGATTAGTTCATCACGAATTCGTGCCACAGGGACAAACTGTTAATCGATGGTACTATCGGGACGTGTTGCGACGCCTGCGAGGAAGTGTGAGAAGAAAACGGTCTGTAATGTAGCGAGACAATTCGTGGCTCTTGCATCGCTATAACGCACCCGCACGTTCATACCTGTCGGTGTGTGACTATTGCACAGAAAACGAAATCTCTGTGCTGCCTAATCCTCCGTACTCTCCAGCCTGGTCCTTGCGGACTGTCCGCAGCTCGTGGTCGTGCGGTAGCGTTCTCGCTTCCCACGCCCGGGTTCCCGGGTTCGATTCCCGGCGGGGTCAGGAATTTCCTCTGCCTCGTGATGACTGGGTATTGTGTGCTGTCCTTAGGTTAGTTAGGTTTAAGTAGTTCTAAGTTCTAAGGGACTGATGACCATCGATGTTAAGTCCCATAGTGCTCAGAGCCATTTGAACCAACCTTGCGGACTTCTTTTGTTTTCAAAGTTGAAAATCCCGTCGAAAGAACAAAGATTTGCAACGATAAACGAAGCAAAAGAAAATTCGCAGACGGCGCTTCGCGCCTTTCAGCTAGAGGCGTACCAATACTGCTTCCGGGGGCGGAAACGGCGTTGGGAGCTCAAAATGGTTCATATAGCTCCAAACACTATGGGACTTAACATCTGAGGTCATCAGTCCCCTAGACTTAGAACTACTTAAACCTAACCAACCTAAGGACATCACACACATCCATGTCCGCGGCAGCATTCGAACCTGCGACCGTAGCAGCCGCGTGGTTCGGGACTGAAACGCCCAGAACCGCTCGGCCACAGCGGCCGACAGTTGGGAGCGGCTTATACATTGTGCAGGAGAGTATTTCGAAGGATACCATGCAAAATGAGTAAAAGGGAAGCTTAGAAAAATTTTTTGGACAAAGTTCTGGAAGTTTTTGAACAGGCCTTTTAAATGAGGGAATCGGTTTTTGCGCAGAAGGCTGTCGTCCAAAGGTGGCGATAGGTCTGCTGTCGGAAACTCCCGTCCAATAGAGTATTTGTTGCCGTTATTCGACAATAAAAATATTTGATGGTAGTACTCAGATACAAATACAGCATTACAAAGATTCTGAAGCTTCCAGAACTAGAACGACGTCGATACATTTACGTAGCGATAGTTACTTCCGTCGTATCACGCTAAGACCATTGCGCTACAAGAGAGGCTCAATGTCAGAAGTGAGTCTCCTACAGACAAAGTTCTCCTGCGGTGCGGATAACAGGATGTCACAGATTGCGAGTGAAACGACACGGCAACTGGAAACGTACTCGAAACTTGAAATACGCGGACAGAACGATTCTTATTGCACAAACGTCTAAATTGTACACATTCACAGTGAAGTTCTCGTGGTATATGGACCAAGTCCAGAATCGCGTTCACCAGTAGTGAAATGGTGTCAACCATTTGAGAAAGGCGGCACCGCACATGCTGTTAGAGAAGGAAGACCGTCGACACCGACCATAGACGACCGTGTCCTGGCAGTCTTTTCGGCAAGTTGAAATAACTTCTGGGGAAAAGAGATTTTTTCCAATGACGAGGACGTGCGCACAGCGGTTCTGGGATAGCTCCGTAACCAGGTAGAAGATTTCCATCGCCGAGGAAGTGAACGATTGGAGGGACGAACCGACCGTTGAAACTTCCTGACAGATTAAAACTGTGTGTCGGAGCGAGACTCGAACTCGGGACGTGAGTCGTGCTTGGGTAGATCAGTTGGTAGAGCACTTGCCCGCGAAAGGCAAAAGGTCTCGAGTTCGAGTCTCGGTCCGGCACAGTTTTAATCTCTCAGGAAGTTTCATATCAGCGCACACTCCGCTGCAGAGTGAAAATCTCATTCTGGAACCGACCGTTGTTCACAGAGATTTGACGACTATGTTGAAAATTAGTGTCGTGTATCCATGTCTCTTACATGTGGAGTGCAGTATACAATAAAAATTACTTGGCTTGCCTTATGACGTGTAAATTAATTTTTGTAGTCCCCTCGCAGATATGTGCAAATATTAGGCAAAGTTCCTAGAAATATTCCTACTCTCAAAGAAACCACAATCTTTTTGAAACTCGGCACTTTCAGATTCTACGACTGTGAAATGTCAGCCGGCCGGTGTGGCCGTGCGGTTCTAGGCGCTTCAGTCTGGAACCGCGTGACCGCTACGGTCGCAGGTTCGAATCCTGCCTCGGGCATGGATGTGTGTGATGTCCTTAGGTTAGTTAGGTTTACGTAGTTCTAAGTTCTAGGGGACTGATGACCACAGATGTTAAGTCCCATAGTGCTCAGAGCCATTTCAACCATTTTGAAATGTCACTCTGTTAGTGCAAGGGGTATTCGGTCAAAAACCACGATCTGTATAATTAAACTAGTTGAGAAACCTGGCGTTGCCCGTGTCAGAATATATGGCATGGGACAGAGCATTCTATAATGAGATGCGTACAGAGGTATGTCTCATTAAGAATATTATGAATACAGGTATCCTCTTAGTAGGATAGTTTGGTCGCGGAGCGTGGCAGTGGGTGAGTCTCTTCGGTAAAAATGCCCCAAATATGGAGCAATACATATTCTTAGGTAAAGCTAAATAACTTACGAGCTTTACCGTATATGAGAAAATGTTTTTATTGTTTCACTTACGATGAAATTTAGTGGTGATAGTCCTCAAAGTGATTCATCCATACTGTGATGGATGGAAGTGGATGATTGTGGTTGGCAGATATCTCAACACAACGCGCGATGCGGAACACCTAGTTGTCTTAGAAATAGCTATACTCTTATCACTTTTGAACTTTGCCTTATTAGTGAATATGCTCGCTTATACAATCCTCACCCTCTTCCATCCATACTGGCATTAATATTACTTTACGCAGAATTAACTGCGGGTAGCACCACAGGGCCGATGCTAGTTTAGTAATATCGTCTTAATATAATAGTATTTAAATGACGGTGTGATGGAATGGAAGCGATATTAAATCGTTCGCAGTAACAGAAATATGATAAGGATTACACTCACGAAGGATAATGCAAAAGTAGAATAAGCGAAGCGATTGATGAATACGCGCTAAATTGTGAAAATGACTATACTCAAGAAGAATAACCGAAATGTTCATCAGAAATCACTGTAGTGTGCCTTTAGATGATACATTTGTCAGTTACGAGTACTTTTATCTTTGAGTCTATCTGAATTTTTTTCTTTATGTCTTTTTTTATAGTCAGTAAAGTGTGATTGACGGAAACACGCTGAGGGATTAAAAATTGGTCGATTTGATATTGCAAGTCGCCATTGAAGCCTGAATGACGAAACTGCGCAAGCATCGTATTATGCCTGACGAATGAAACAAAACGCACGCATTTTCGCATGTACTGTTAAGGTTCATAAGTCACAGAGTGTATAGCTTTCCCTAAGAGTATTTATTGCTCCATATTTCGCGGATTTTTTTCTCGCCACAATCACCCACTGCCACGCACCGCGGCCAAACTTCTTTACTAAAAGCATGAGACCAAGGGATGTCTAGTCTACCACCACAACCACGGGTGGGTAATAATGGATGGTCATGGAGAAGAGTGTGTCAGTACGTACACACACAAACCTCTTACATACAGCTACTGTATAGATTAAAACGTGCTAAGTTGGCGGAGTGATAAGTAGAAAATAATGAACGCCATATCTTAACTGTGTTTTCTCGTACAGAGAAACGTCAGCTGGAGAACTACAAATGGCCGGTAAACCGTATTGAAGTTGGGTCAGCAAAATGGGTTACTATCAAGGACATAGAAACCTTCAGCCACATGCGAGACCCATTATGCTTCATTCCGACAGTATTCTGATGCATTGTCTTCCATTTCGAAAGGAATAGTGAAGATAAAAATGATTCAAGCGGCGGAAAATAATGGGATTATTTCGCCTAATGTCAACGACTTTACTACTGCAGAAATCTGTATGGGACGTAGTTTGGCGGTAGCGAGCTCTTGATGCCATCTCTTGCGGCTTTCGTCTGTCCATCCCAATAAGATGGAACACACATTCTAATTCTTCTCTACAGTGATTAAAGCATTATGACTAAATTTGAAAAAAAAAGTCGTCTAGAAAGAACGACTGAAATAATGAAACAAGAGTCGATACATTAATGTCAGGTTTAGTACAGGACGAGATGCTATAGGCCGTAACGTTAAGACAGTCTTCTATCGTCCCGGAAAATTTATATTGCTCCAATAACGTTAGCGACTCTGAAGAAAACCGCTATTAATATCCAGAATGAGATTGTCACTCTGCAGCGGAGTGTGCGCTGATATGAAACTTCCTGGCAGATTAAAACTGTGTGCCCGACCGAGACTCGAACTCGGGACCTATGCCTTTCGCGGGCAAGTGCGCTACCATCTAGGTAGGAGACGAGGTACTGGAAGAAGTAAAGCTGTGAGTACCGGGCGTGAGTCGTGCTTCGGTAGCTCAGATGGTAGAGCACTTGCCCGCGAAAGGCAAAGGTCCCGAGTTCGAGTCTCGGTCGGGCACACAGTTTTAATCTGCCAGGAAGTTTCGCTATTAATATGATTCGAGGTCACAGTGTTAATATCCAGGTACATCCCGCTAAAATAAGAACATCTACGTTCAATGAATGACGAACGTAAAAACGAATTAGTTGACTAGGAAACACCAAGACAGGAAACGTCACCGTGGAAACTTTCAGGTGTCAGATTGTAAATGTTGCAGCTATCGAAGACATTCTGGTCCTTAAGTCATTAATAAGACCACAGCGGCAAATGTACTCCGTAAGCCACTGCATGGCCCATGGCGAAGTGTTCATCGTACCAATTTTACCATTTTTTTCCTGTTTCATTCATTTGAGGGAGGGAAAATGACTGACTGTATGCCTCCGAACGCAACTTAATCGTTCTTGTTCGCGAGACCATTAGGTGAGACTTACTCTTATAGCAGAATAATGGTCGCACAGTCGCTGTCGAATACAGGGGCGCACCAGGATATTACGAGAACTTCCTCGCGTTCTGTCTCATTCATGTCCCTCGTTCATTTCAGTTACGCTTTTCCATGGACTACACTCACCTTTGCGACCCTAGCAGCACACTTCTGAATTCGTTTGATGTATGTTGTGCTGATAATCTGATAACGGCTACTAACATTGGAACAGCTCTGTAGAACTGGCCTCACTGCTTTCTTGAATGTGATTTCCTTTACAAATGCTTTGCATTTTCCCACAGCCCTTCTAACAACTCTCAGCCTTGCATTCGCCTTTCCTAATACTGACTTTACTTTTTCGCACCGTTTCACATCGGTTCTTAGTATTACCCCTTAATACTAATACAATTTGACACGTTCAAGATGGTTCAAAACTAATTTGGTAATCAGATACTGCCGAATTTCTGTAATAGGTGTTAACTGACATTTATCCGCGTTGAAAGACAGCTGTGATTCATTGTACCAAGAGAGAATGTCACATTTTTTCTTTTGCTCCATACAATGGTCTAGCGACGAAACTTCTCTGCAGGTAAGTACTTCGTCACCGTACGATCATGGAACTTTTGATGGTATCTGATAAATCGTTTATGTAGACTGAAAACAATTTAGTAAATTAACTCCACATGTGAAAAGCACACACGTTCGTGAAATTCGAATATCTACGGGACCAAATACGAATATTGGTGCCTTGTGTTATACATGCACGAGTGGTACTTAGTATCGTTCATGCGACAGGCCAGAAGATGATGTGACTGGAACGTCAAAACTGCTTGCTTAATGAAACAATATAAAAATAATAAGTAGTACACACCTGAAAACATTTTAGGTCCTGTCACGCTCTTTTGGGGCGCACCTCAAGTTACTTTCGTTTCTGTGAAACATTCACCGTTCAGTACAACGTACTGAATTCTACTAGACTAATATTTATCGAGACAATTACGTATTTGCGAAGATACTCTGTATGATAGTATTTGAGTTAGGAATACAAGATGTTGTACAGCGTCTAACACTACACATTCTGATTTGATTCTCGAGTGCTGAAATGAACAGTTATTGAGTTATTATTATGCTACTTCAAAAGAATGGAATGATAACAATGTCCAAACTCTGTCGGACAAGATATTAAGGAACACTAAAGACAGAGCGTCGGACCCAATGAAATGGGCAGGTGTTGGCATTAAAAATTGCGGCAGTACAGCGGTAAACTGCCGGTGTAAACTGCCGCAGCTAAGTGCAGTGCTGTTGCGCTCACCTGTTGTCGCTCGCCCGCACCTCCGGCCGCTGTCGCCCCGGCCGCGTTGCGTCGCGTCGCGCCGCTGACTGCAGAGGGCCAGCTCTCGGCTACACCGGTCGCGTCCCCGTGCCCACAGCTGCCGGACGCTCCTGGTGCGTTCGACTGAGCCGCCGCGAGTGCTCTTCGATCGCCGCGCTCTCGCGGACCGGCCCCCCTCCACCTCGCCCGCAGCCGCCGCCATTGGCAGACTCGGACCGCGGCGTCCCCCCACTCCTCCGGGACTGGGCCAATGGGCCACGGACCGCCGCGCGGCGCCTCGCGGCCGCCAGCCTCCGCATTGTTGGCGCAGCGCCCGACGCCGTAGCAGCGCGGGGGAACCCCTTCGCCTACACACTGTATGTGTTACGACCGGTGGCGACGTCGTAGACTGACTCATGCGGTTTTGCCCTGTTGCGCCTCCGCGAATCCCTGAATTGCCCCGATTGCATCCAATGTAATGCTCTTACGAATTCGGAGAAGCACCCATTCACATACTGGTAGCTCGCAACGCGAATTCCGACGCGAAATGCGTATGCTGTGATGAGTACACGACAAGTGCAGATTCTAGATCACGAAGCAGTGCATTATGTACAGCCTTAATTTTATGATAGGTGCTGTATTGCAGTACCAGCGTTGTTAAGAAGAACGTGTAATCCCTGACACAGTAATCGTTAAAGCCTGTGCTATGGTAAGTGAGCGGGGTTCGCCTCATGAGAAAGGATTTTCGTATAGTTATCGACCGCGTGTGCCTGAATGGTGGCGAATCAGACTTACATCCACTCTGTAATAACAATGATCCGTCAAGTAAGTTCGAAATGCAATTACACGTCAGGATGGATCAAAAGCAACCCAGAAGATGCTACCAATTAGATAATAATACGGTCGCCAGCCTAATTAGGCATTAACTAAGTTTCTTCCCTATACAAGTTGGTATATATTCATGCAAAACAAGAAGTTGTAACACTGCATAATATTGTCAAATTTTAGAACCAGAAAATCTATTGAACTGATAGTTTCACGTTCTGTACTTATATGGATGAATACATAACACTACATTATAATGTATACTACAAAACTTTATACTGTCTATTAATCTGATTAAAATCGGGCATAGGTTACCCTAGAAATTGCACTTTCGCGCCACACACAAAATGTCAATTTTGATAAAGACAGAACACTGACAAATTTTGACTTTTATATTGACTTTAACTTTTGTTGGTCAAACCAATTTAGAACACTTCAGAATTCAAATGAATGAGGGGGGATCCTGAAACTGTTATGATCGCTGTATTTAAAAAAATTGATTACTGAGTTCATTATGCCTTCAAGATTTTCAGTATATAAGTTACTACTCTTTTCATCTTATTTACTGCTCATTAAATGCCTTTAAATCTGTCTGGAAATAATAAACTTCATTACTATATCAATACTAAAGTTATCATTCAACTTCGTTAGACCTTCGTTATTCATTTACTGGTTCATTAACAAAACATTTCTTTAACACCATTCTAACATAACTAGTTCTGCAAATAATTATTATTAACACAAATTTTAATTTTCATTTCGGGACACTCGGATTGCACAACATTTGAAAAGGACCCTGTCTGGGTTAGTTGTGAGGATAATTAAATGATGGCAAAGTTCTGGTAAAATGTAGGTTATTATTACACCAAACAAACGCAGTTCACTCTCTGATCCACAGGAATACAGTATTAAAAGTTTCAACCTGCTAGTATCGATGCGGCGGGCAGCGAGATGGCGAGGCACAGAGCACACATACAACCACAGCTATGGCTCTTGAAGTATCGGCACTTTAATTCTTCTTAGCGTCGCAATACTTTTCCATTTAGTGCCTATGGAATTTTGCCATGCTGTGTGGGCGTTGGAACGGCATACCCGAGGCTCAGTGACGCTATGTCTTCCAGGAGAGCCTCCTCGCTCCAGAAGGTGTTGCTCAAACCAATGCCAAACTCCAACTGTGTCTGTTGTGCCGTGCAGTGCCCGAGTGCATTTTCCCGCGCTTGCCTGCCATCCACCTTTTACCGCTCCCTGACAGACCGGGTATTCACCCGAGGTTTTGCATTCTACATATCCTAACACATTGCCTACGTATGGACCAGACGCACAGTTACAATTTTAAACCTCTTACAACAGTCTCAAAATTTGTTACATTTCAATTCTATTACAATATTACTTGACATTTGACATCAACATTAATATTCACCTTGAAACTTTTTACAGTTTTTCTAACACAATGGCGTGAAACACAACAATTGAAATCAGAACATCAATTACACAAGTTTATCGAAAAATCAGATGGAAAAAATTACTTATATGTACAATAGTACAGCGTCGTTGTTGTTACAAACGGTGCAATGTTCCTTCGAACATGCACAGCCATTATGAAATACGAGAAATGTATTCGCAGTAGCGAATTTGGACAACCATCAGCTCTGTAAGGCACTGACGACAGTGAAAATGCCTGCCAGACCGAGACTCGAACCCGGATTTCCCGTTTCACGCAAGTGGTTGGTTCAAATGGCTCTGAGCACTATGGGACTTAACATCTGAGGTCATCAGTCCCCTAGAACTTAGAACTACTTAAACCTAACTAACCTAAGGACAACACACATATCCATGCCCGAGGCAGGATTCGAACCTGTAACCGTAGCGGTCGCGCGGTTCCAGACTGAAGCGCCTAGAACCGCTCGGCCACTTCGGCCGGCAACGCAAGTGGTCACCTTAACCATTTTGGCTGTCCGTTCACGACTCACGGACAGACCCAAACTTCCGTAAGTCGTCGTTCGCACGTCATAACCTGTACTCGTACACACTTTAAGTAATTCCCACATAGGAGAGGAGATTTGAATTGAAAGTCTTTTGCCTGGTATTGGCGGATAAATATGATATTGCAATGCCTGTGTAGCTGAGAAGAACGAAGAAATGTTGCATCAGACATGCATAAATCAGAATTTAATTAAAGATATATTATAACATTGCAATGCCTGCGTTGTTGAGAATGAAGATGCAGTTTTCCTTGGAACGTGCATGCGCATTGTCGTGTAATCCCCATCGCGCTTTTGACTTTATATACAGTTTATTTGGCATAATATTTTAATTAACTCTATGTTGCTTATTGCTGCGATCACAACAGATAAAATACGTTTCTCACTATTAGTTTCTGCAGCTGAAAATATTTTAACTTTGTGCACCTTGGTCTATTGCGGGGGATTTCGCACAACACTAAAAGATTTCGTGCTGTGCACGTATGACGTTTATTTTGCAAACTGTTTTTATGTAACCCTGATCTGGCTTGTTAGAAATGGAACATGCTATCATTACTGTAACTAATTATGAAATTAAACATGTCCTTCACTACTTTCATTTCTGAAAGGCACTGAAAATTACTCTTATTACACGTACACAAGTTACAGTGTGCTATGTTCGCTAAACGTAAAAGCTGCAGTGAATTTTTAAATATATGAACACTCTTGATTGCCACAACTAACACGACAGCATGAAACTAAACATGAAATTTGGTTTTTATATTATTAGCCAGAACCGGTTTCATCAGAGCAGTCTTTGATAACACACAAGTAAAATTTTATTGCTTTGATTTACTTAAATTATTTACGTCACTGATATTGTGATGCCAGTTGCCCATGTACACCTGAAAATGACATAATAAAATCCAACATTCACTTCTGAGGTCTCCGGGAAGCTGAAACAAATAATTTTAGTGTACGTTACCTGTCCGCTTAGTTGCGGGAAAATTGCTTTCATTCAATTTAATTCGAATTTGCCGCGCCGGCCCTCCCACGATCGCTGCACAGCTGTGCGTCATGAAAATTTCTAAATATGCTGAAAACGCCTAAGAATATGGAATGAAATACTGGGCAAGCTATCAATAAATTATTACAAGTATTTTTAACAATTTCTATACTCAAAAATAAACATAAAGTACACACCTTTTTCATTCATCAGCCTCCAATGGTGTCTTTCTCGAACAAGGAACAAAAGAAAGCTAGCCAAGCATTCAATCGGGCGTTACAGGCTCTTACAACTTTAACGGCTACAAGAAGACAGAGAGAGTAATGTTTTAACCTCCACTATCTATAGGCAATTTATTATGCATCCTTGTTATCTTTTTTTAATCATCATTGTCTGCTTTGATTTCTACACTCGCCGACCACAGACATTATTTGCAAAATATAGATACATCATTACTGCACCCGCTAGGGTAGCCGAGAGCGCTAACGCACTGCTTCCTGGATTCGGGTAGGCGCGCCGGCCCCGGATCGAGTCCGCCCGCCGGATTAATGACGAGGGCCTATGTGCTGCCCAGCCTGGATGTGGTTTTTAGGCGGTTTTCCACATCCCGCTAGGTGAATACCGGGCTGATCCCCACGTTCCTTGTCAGTCACATGGCTCGCAGACATCTGAACACTTTCGCACTATTCCATGGATTACACTCGACACAGACAATTGGGGTACACTAATTCAGTCCCGAGGGGTACAGGGTGGCGGCAGGAATGGCATCTGGCCACCCCTTAAACATTAACATGCCAAATCCGATTAACAATGGCTGACCCTGCGTAACTGCGGGACAAGGCTCCAGCAATAGATAGATAGATAGATAATTACTGCACAAACATAAAAATGAAAAAAAGATTATTTCCTTTTTCTTACAGAGTCTACATAATCGACAACCGCTCATACAGAAGTGAAATAATGATAATAATAATAATACAGATAAATGTTTCTTTTTTTCACATATATTACAACGATTTTGAGAATGTCTTGCCAGGGGACGTCACAGCATACAAAGAACCATTTCATAGTTTTTCTTAACAACAGAGTCACTGCACTATCGCATTTATCCGCCGATACCAGGCAGCGACTTTCAGTTAACATGTTCTCCAGTGTACAGGAGTTACATAATGTGTGTAAGAGTACATGTTATGACGCAGAAACGACGACATATGGAAAATATGGTCAGGCCGCGTGTCGTGCCCGGATAGCCAAAACGGTTATGAACGACCGCTCATGTAAAGCGGAAAACGCGGGTTCTCGGTCCAGCACAAATTCTCAATGTCTTCATTCTCTTTTGCTGCTGACGGTTGTCCGCATTCGCAACTGTCAATGCATTTGATGTGTTTATCAGATAGAATCAGAGGTGCTATAAGACTGTTTGCCGACGAAGTTGGCCGGACGTAGTGGCAGAGCACTACAGTCTGGAACCTCGCTGTTGCTACGGTCGCAGGTTCGAATCCTGCCTCGGGCATGGATGTGTGTGATGTCCTTAGGTTAGTTAGGTTTAAGTAGTTCTAAGTTCTAGGGGACTGACGACCTTAGCAGTTAAGTCCAATAGCGGTCAGAGCCATTTGAACCATTTTGAACGACGATGTTGCTATGTACAAGAACGTATCGCGATGGTATGATTGTGAGGAACAGTAGGATTTTGACATCGGTCGTTATGTATAAAAAAATACACTGGCCAATTGCATTTCTTTAATTATTTGACAGGGCAGGAAGGTGAGTAGGAAACATGCAAACGAACCCACTACCTCATAGGTGGTATCTTCGTAAATATGTTATTCACTCCATGAATGACTAATAAAACCAAGTATCTTACACAGGGTGAGCAAAATAAAATAGGCCTAGGGAAGAATAACGAGGGTTGCTTAGAAAGCAGTGAACACCATTTTTTTCTTCAACAATTCTTTATTGAACATAATGAAAGGAACACACAAAAGTATGGTGTTATATCTACACACCGTCTTTTCCCACGTTATCTCCATACCGTTCTATAGCCTTGCTCCAGTGCGAAACAAGGGCGTATATGCACTGTCGTTCAAATGGCTCTAAGCACTATGTGACTTAACATCTGAGGTCATCAGTCCCCTAGAACTTAGAACTACTTAAACCTAACTAACCTAAGAACATGACACACATCCGTGCCCGAGGCAGGATTCGAACCTGCGACCGTACCAGCAGCGCGGTTCCGGATTGAAGCGCCTAGGACCACTCGGCCACAGCGGCCTGTGTGGTGTCACCGCCAGACACCACACTTGCTAGGTGGTAGTTTTAAATCGGCCGCGGTCCATTAGTACATGTCGGACCCGCGTGTCGCCACTGTGTGATCGCAGACCGAGCGCCACCACAAGGCAGGTCTCGAGATACGGACTAGCACTCGCCCCAGTTGTACGGACGGCGTAGCTAGCGACTACACTGAGGAAGCCTCGCTCCTTTGCCGAGCAGATAGTTAGAATAGCCTTCAGCTAAGTCAATGGCTACGACCTAGCAAGGCGCCATTAGTAACATTGTATGTATCTAAAGCGTCTCACTTGTATCGCCACAATCTCCAGATGTACCACAAGGATGGATTAAAGTTAAGTATTCCAGAAGCTACGTACTTTTCTTTATAGCATTCATTACGTATCCTGTTTCAGACCTCACACCATCCAGCTTTAGCTTAGAGCGTGCCTTTCGGCTTCCTCTCATTGTGTCTAGGCTGTCTTGTCTAGACACAACAGCCTGTATGCCCCGTCGCTACCAATCCTTCTCCTGTCATTGTCATTTTCCAATTGACAGGTGCAGCGCCAACTGTCGAGTCGTACGTAATGCGCCTGTCCTCGCGAATGACAACATCAGCTCCCTGCAGCATGTCAGGCGTGACGGCCGTGGACGGTCACCCCGACCACTGCAAATCGCGGATCTCCGCCGAATCGTCTTCTGAAGACCTCAGCCTCCGCGTCCAGCGACTAACCGTACTTCTGGGGGACAGCAGATGCTCCATAGACCTTGCACAAGCGTTTGCGAATATTCTGCACAGTTTCTTTCTCTGCAGTGACAAATTCAGTGACGGCACATTGCTTGTAACTTACGTCACCTACAGACGCCTTTTTGAAACTATCTAGCTATTTGTCGGAAGTGACGGAAAGTTGTCGCGCTCACTCAGGAGACGTCAAATAGTACTCACGTAAAGTTTCACATTCGTAGCATTGTTTTCGGCTGAGAGAAAAATTACGGTGCATTACTTTCTTGGCAACCCTCGTATAGTGAGAATGACGTTGGATTGACCCTTGTTAATGAATATCACACAAGATGCCGTAAATAGCTGTCGTTGGCTTTTGATGCAGCGTTTTGCTCGATTTATTAAACTGTGTGACACGCGTAGCAGCTCTGCACGAGGGATAACATTTTGAAGATTGTACATAGGGTTTTTGCAGCGTGCGACGATTATTTGAGTTAACCTGATCCTTCAATTCGTCCCACAGGTAGAAATCGCATGGGGAGAGATCAAGCGACCGAGGTGGCCAGCAGGTTGATCTGCTTACGCCGATCTCCTCACCAAATACTTCACGCGCTTTTGAACTGTTGCTCCGACTTGCTAAAATACACTATGTGATCCAAAGTATTCAGACACCTGGTAAAAATGACTTACAATTTAGGTTTCTTGGGGAATGGCATCCCAATCTTCACGTCTTCACGGAGTGCTGCACATAGAAGACATGTCGATGTCGGTCGGTGAGACCTGGCACGAAGCTGGCATTCCAAAACATCTCAAAGGTGTTCTATAAGATTCAACTACGAACTCCTTGCAGGCCAGTCCATTACAGGGATGCTATTGTAGTGCAACCACTCCGTCACAGGCCGTGCATTATGAACAGTTGATAGATCGTGTTGAAAGATGCAATCGCCATTCCCGAATTGCTCTTCAACAGCGGGAAGCAAGAATGTGCTTAAAACATCAATGTAGGCTTGTGCTGTGATAGTGTCACGCAAAACAACAAGAGGTGCAAGCCCCTCCATGAAAAACACGACCACACCATAACACCCCGCCTCCGAATTTTACTGTTGGCACTACACACGCTGGCAGATGACGCTTCACCAGGCATTCACCATGCCCACACCCTGTCATCGCATCTCCACATCGTGTACCGCGATTCTTCATTCCACACAACATTTTTCCACTGTTCAGTCGTCCAATTTTACGCTCCTTCACCAAGCAAGGCGTCGTTTGGCACTTACCGGCGTGATGTGTGGCTTATGAGCAGCCGTTCGATCATAAAATTCGAGTTTTCTCAACTCCCGCTTAACTGTCATAGTACTTGCAGTGGATCCTGATGCAGTTTGGAATTCCTGTGTGATGGTCTGGATACATGTCTACCTATTACACATTACGACCCTCTTCAACTGTCGGCGGTCTCAGTCGGTCAACAGACGAGGCCGGCCTCTACGCTTTCCACTTCACTATCACATCGGAAACAGAAAACCTAGGGATGTTTAACAGTGTGGAAATCTCGCGTATAGTGGTACGATACTAGTGACACCCAGTCACCCGGCCACGTTCGGTGTCAGGGCGTTCCGCGGAGCGCACCATTCTGCTCTCTCACAATATCTAACGACTACTGAGGTCGCTGATATGGAGTACCTGGCAGTATGTGGCAGCACAATGCACCTAATATGAAAAACGTATGTTTTTGGGGGGTGTCCGGTTACTTTTGATCACATAGTGTATCAATAGAGTCGTTTATCTTGCGCGGGTTGATCCACATAAGGTCAGTTTCTGCACCAGGCCGTACCTGAAGAAACGAAATACTGGGCGTCCGAAAGTCCTGATTCCACTTTACTCAGAATCCACTGGCGGAACGCAACACGCCAGTTTTCGTTTGGACGCTTTAGCTCATACACAACAGTAAATCCGTAGCGAAACAAAAACAGTTCCTTCATGATGAAGTTTCTGCCCGACGACCTCTTAAGACTCAGGTGGCAGTTGATAGGACATCCACAACTGTTGCATACATTATTCATGACTGATAACATGCGCACACAGTTTGTAATGTGTCCCAATCAGGAAGGAAATTTAGACCGAAATGCTGATGTTGCGTTCTACCGAAATCTAATTGTTTGGAAGGCAAGATTAATCACAGTGATCACCGCATGATGAGAATACAGGAAGCACATCTCCATCTAAAGTAAATAACACTTGAGCAGAACAAAACCTTATATGTCGTTATAAAAGGTAGTAAACATCATTGCGATAAATGAAACATAAATCATTAATTTCCAATTGTTATTTCAAATATACTATGAACAAATACAGCAGATGGCAGAAAAAGACAAGAAGAAGATATTATGCTATCTTTGGCTCTCATATTTCTAAAGTTGAATATCCACAATCGCAGCAACGCTGGCTGTAGAATTATTGCTGTAGTAACGTACATTAACGTAACATTAACTAACTAAAAGTTGTATCGAATTTTATTTTCCACCAAAGGGATAGCACAACCAGGTTTCAGGACAACAGTCCCATCTTCAGGTCCATGTGGGCAACTACAATTAAATGTAACGATTACACATATTGTTGAGCTCTGAGAAAACTACTAGAACATATAGCAACATTCTAAAGGGGATACCACAATACATACAGAAAATCCATGCGAGTCAACTAAAAAGGGGGTAAAATGCTGATTCTCCGGTACATGGCATGTAAGCAGAAAATTCATCTTATACATTCTAAGACCGCGAGGAAAGCCTATTTACACTGAAGAGCCAAAGAATCTGGTACACCTGCCTAATATCGTGTAGGACCCCTGTGCGCACGCAGAAGTGCAGCAACACGACATGGCTTGGACTCTACTAATGTCTGAAGTAGTGCTGAAGGGAACTGACAGCATGAATTCTTAACGCGCGTCCATTAATCATTAAGAGTACGAGGGGGTGGAAATGATTTCTGAACAGTACGTTGCAACGCATCCCAGATATGCTCAATATTATACATGTCTGGGGAGTCTGGTTGTCAGCGGAAGTGTTTAAACTCAGAAGAGTGTTCCTGGAGCCGCTCTGTAGCGATTATGAACGTGTGGGGGAGTCGCATTGCCCTGCTGGAATTTCCCAAGTCCGTCGGAATGCACAATGGACATGAATGGATGCAGGTGAGCAGACGTGTCACCTGTCAGAGTCGTATCTAGATCTATCAGGGATCCCCTATCACTCCAACTACATACGCCCCACACCATTACAGGGCCTCTACTAGGTTGAACAGTCCCTTGCTGACATGCAGGGTGCATGGATTCATAAGGTTGTCTCAACACTCATACACGTCATGCGCTCGATACAATTTGAAACTAGACTCGTCCAGTCAGACAACACGTTCACAGTCGTCAACAGCCCAATGTCGGTGTTGACGGGTGCAGGCGAGGCGAAAGCTTTGTGTCGTGCAGTCATCAAGGGTATACGAATGGGCCTTCGGCTCCGGAAGCCCATTTCGATGGTGTTTCGTTGAATGATTTTCACGCTGACACTTGATGATGGCCCAGCACTGAAATCTGCAGCAGTTTGCGGAGGGGTTGCACTTCTATCACATTGAACGATTCTCTTCAGGAACTTTTTCCGGCCGCAGCGATGTCGGGGATTTGATGTTTTACCGGATTCCTGATATTCAAGGTACACTCGTAAAATGGTCGTACGGGAAAATCCGCACTTCATCGTTCGTGCGCCGACTATAACACCACATTCAAATTCACTTAAATCTTGATAACCAGCCGTTGCAGCAGCAGTAACCGATCTAACAACTGCACCAGACACTTCTTCTGCCGACAGCAGCGCCGTTTTCTGCCTGTTTACATATCTCTGTATTTGAATACGTATGCCTATACCAGTTTCTTGGCGCTTAAGTGTGTGAAGCAATATATCCCTAAATACAAAAAAGCGTTACTGCTCCGAATGAAATCAAAACATAATCTAATGACGACCAAACAATCCGTAAAACTAATATGTATCTCGCGTAGGTATCATGAAAATAGGACAAGAGAGATTAGTACGCATACAGTGAGATAAAGACAATTTTTCCTGCATTCAATAGGCGAATGGAGTAGGTGAGAAAATACTATCTAGTCTCAGTCATCGACCGTACATTAGCTTTGGGAATATGTAGTACAGAATTTCCAGAAAATGTAAATCGGACCAGGCCAAATTTTGTGAAAACATATTTTTAGCTCTTTGTCAATATCTTCGACATCGAGACGCCGGATGCCCCCGCACTATGACCAGTTAATGTCGATTTACGTATACAATTTAAATGTCTTCAATGACGAAAAAGCGTGAAATAACACAAGGGAAAGTAAAAATTAAATACTGTTTCAAGATGCAGATTCAACAGAATATACAGAAATAATAAAAGAACAGTTACTGTAATAGCAGTTACACATTTTCTCTGATAATAGTTGCTCGTTGTCAATGAAATAGATACGTTTGCTTTTGCGAAATCGCTAATAACAGCAGGCGAACTATTATCATCTGGACGTAAAAGCTACATTTCTGGCAGAATCCAAGTAAAATTCTCTATTATATTACGTCTCGATGCAAGTTAATAATTCAGCTAATTGACTTTATATCGGAGAAAAATGTAAGTGCATTATCTTTATCATTTAAATGATGTGTTGCGCCGTGCGACTGTCAACCCAACTGAATCGCTCAACAGAGAAATGGCAACTGGTCCTGATGGGATACTTGTACGATTCTGCATAGATTATCCGGAAGACGTGGATACCGTTCTAGAAGCAGTTTATGGTTTGTCACTGGAGGAAGGAAAGGCGCCAGACTTCTAGAACGGTCGACGGACAGATGAGCAGAGCTTTGGGCAAATATCTCTGACAGTCTCTTGTAGAATATAAGTTACACGCTTTGCGACCACTTTGGAAGCCGAAAATCTCCACTATGGGAATCAATATGAATTTCAAAAACAACAATCCTGTGAAATTTAGCCAACTCTTTCTGCACATGAGGAGGCGCAGGATATTCCCCTTCGAGAGTTGATGCCATGTTCGACTTACGGTAAACATTCTATACGGTTTGGCACTGAACAAAATACGACGTTACTAAATGTAATAGCGTAATGACTGTTCAGACTTTCCTAAATTTTCGGAGTGTCCATATGGGCACAAGTGATGCTCAACGTTCTGGACGTCCTGTGGAGGTTACGACTCAAGAAATCATTGATAAAATCCATGATATGGTGATGGATGACAGAAGAGTTAAGGTGCGTGAAATTGCTGGTGCTGTGGGCATCTCGAATGAACGGCTATATAATACTTTGCATAAACATTTGGAGGTGAGAAAGCTATCCGCAAGATGGGTTCCGCAGTTGCTCACGCTTGACCAAAAACGGAATCGTGTGAAGTGTTGCAAGGAAGGTTTGCAGCTGTTCAGGAAGAATCCACAGGACTTTAAATGTCGTTTCGTCACTGTGGATGAAACATGGATACATTACTATGCTCCGGAGACCAAAGAATAATCTAAACAATGGGTTACCACGGGAGAATCTTCACCAAAAAAGGCGAAGACCATTCCTTCTGTCGGAAAGGTTATGGCGACTGTCTTTTGGGATTCGCAAGGGATAATCCTCATCGACTATCTGGAAAAGGGTAAAACTATTACAGGTGCATATTACTCATCGTTATTGGACCGTTTGAAAACGGAGCTGCAAGAAAAACGCCGGTGATTGGACCCCAAAAAAGTCCTTTTCCATCACGGCAATGCACCAGCAAACACCTCAGCAGTTGTGGTCGCAAAATTAATGGGAATAGGATTCCAACCGTTTCACATCCTCCTATTCTCCAGACTTCGCTCCCTCGGGCTATTATTTGTTCCCCAATCTGAAGAAATGGCTGGCGGGACAAAGATTTTATTCAAACGAGGAGGTGATTGCAGCAACTAATAGTTATTTTGCAGACTTGAACAATTCCTATTACTCGGAAGGGATCAACAAATTAGAACAGCGTTGGACGGAGTGTATAAGTTTAAAAGGAGACTATGTAGAAAAATAAAAAATGTATACCCCAAACACGTAAGTAATTTTTATTTTTGCACAGACTTTTCAAACGCCCCTCGTATATGAATGATGCGATGGACATGTTGGTAGCTTCGTAAGGCCGTTAGTGGGAGACGTAATAGTGAATACAAAAGTCGCAAGGCCAGAAAATGTCTGCACTAAGCAAGAAGACTAGCAGAGAATCGATGGATGCTTCAGGGACTGCCTGTTGACCCTCACCATACATACATGTAAGGCATTTCGAAATAATAAGGAGAAAGACTCATTATTTTAGATTATAAAACTGGCGATGAATCACTGAAAACACTAAAAACCAATAAAATTTCAAGGGTATGTGGGGAAGCAATGATGATCTTCCCTACCTCGTTCGCTAACACGCTAAGGTGCTTTGTACTTGATCCTCGCCGTCGAATGATTTTGATTGAGAGAGCAAGCCCTTCCGCATGACGTCACGTCCACTTCACAATCATTCGAAAACAAAATACAGTTACTTACTTAAAAACATTACCATCGCTATTTTGTTCTAGATGAAAGGATCTAACATTCTGTAAATTTTCAAAAAGGTGAACTATACATTCTGGAGTTATTGCAGGTTTTTCATTGCACTTTTTTATGATCTGCAAGAAAGAGAGATATAAATTTCGAGTATGGCAGGGAACAATAATTATTTTAATGACTTAATTTTTCTGTTCTGGTAAATTAATTTACGTAGACTTGGCATACACGAAATAAGTATAATTAATAGTTCTAAATTTGTAGATGAGAACTAAATAATAATAACACATAAAAATAAATAATGAAATCAATCTGTTTCACAATGAAAATAAACAATTAATACATATGTTTAAGTTGGGATGTGTTCGAAACAGAACATTTGTCTACATGGCAATTCCTGTCACTTCTGGGGTACTGATTCTACGGTCTGGGGCTTAATAAAACAATGTAACGTGATAAGACATGCACCGCATTCTTTTTCCACATTTCGTCATGTAACAGGACAAGCATTGCTCAATTTTGTGGAATGTGTTTCAGACGGAATCACCCCTTATTCACGCCATTTTATGCAATGGGCGTCCAGATTATGTTTGTTCTCAAACGAAAATTTTGGCCCACTCTCAATCTTAGAGATGACCGCGTAAACGCGAAAGATTACCCTGAAGTTAAAGTAAAAAGATTTGCCGTGGCTGAAATTTATATGACCTGTTATTATGCAAGTGGTATTCTAAATTCTATCATTGACAAATGTTTGTAGTTATAGGGCATTCATTTGTATTCCCAATGAGTTTCATGCTGCAGTTCCATGAACCATCCTGTACGTAACAACTAGAGAACGCATCAATTTCCTAAAACTTTGCCTAATCACTTTTAGAAATGTTTATGCTCAGTGCCTTAGAATCTCATACTAACTATTTGTTCAGCACTAATTGAAGAGACTCCAAACCAACTTCACTGACAAATATTGCCACTCATACCGTCATACACCTATCACTGTTGGCCTCCGAAGTCCTAAGACCCTGCTATATTGTCCCATCATTGGCCAATTGAAGCGTTTCTTCACTACTTCACCTCCTAAAAGAGCCATCTTCCTGCATCCTACTGCATCCAATAAATATTCAATGAATCAACCTATGATGTATGATAATAGGATTACTAGATATGCACTGACGAACCTGTCATAGTGGTATGTCGATTATGATTTTACAATGAGAACCACTGTCTAAATTCATTAATTGTGAGTTGATAAAAATACGGCAAACACCTACAAGAAAGAGAAAGGTACAATGAGATAAAGAATAAGGGTGGCATTTTGGACGACACTATTTTTGGCTGCTGGTTCCATTGGTGTAATCAGTTTCTGTAGATCATGAGAAGTTAGAAACTTATCACAATGGCAGTTGTTTAAATAACAAAATTACAGTCGCATGAAATACACTAGTGCTATAGCTGTGGGAGTTAAAGCAGAGCCTGCATTGTTTCCAGACTCCCCCCCTACCCTTCAACCCTATGACACCATGTGCTATTGCGAAATTTCCTCCTCCCTACTCCCTTCTGACACAGCCCGATTGCCCTTTGTATAAAATGGTGGGAAATTAAAACAGGACTTGAAATTCCAAAAATAGCAGGAAATTTGTACTAGCCTAACTGTGCTACAACGGTTTGTCCCCCTCCTATGATGTCACTATGTAAGTAGGGCCATTGTTCTAAATATAAATTGCCAGGAAATCCAAAAAAATCCAAGATGGTGCATTGCCCTGCTGGTGCGAATTTCAAAAAGATTCAAGTTAGAGTACCTGTTCCAGTTCTGGGACAGAGCGAATTGTCTCACCTGAGACAAAAGATGTATTCCTGAATGGAGGTCCACGCCTGAATGCTGTTCATCTGTAATGGGAGAAAGGGCATTGTCACCCAACGTCACCCTCCTGTCCCTGTGCCAGTTCTATGACAAAGGTCATTGTCTCCCAAACTCATCCCCTCCACCTGTAGTGGTTCTGGGACAAAAGCCATAGATGTCTTCTCCCATGCAGGTGCAAACCTCCATCTTCAGGAACCCACTTATTTTTCACCATAGAGGTCGTAACAAGGCTGAATGTGCCTGGTACCAATAGCTGATCTACTTCCAGAGGCAAGAAAAACAACTACCTGCAGGTAGAAAGCTATTATTCATCCAGACATGTAGGAATCTGCAGTGCTATTTATGTGAGTCTTGATTGTCAGATCTCTAGCTCACTGTTGCAGTCTGCATGGCTGTCTTGTCATAATTTTAGGAGACAGTGCAGACTCCTAAGTTCAAAATGATAGGAAATTCAAAAACCATTGGTTTTTGTATGATGTTTGCCCAAAGTTTTAAAGACACTTTAGCTACATCTGAAAAATTTCCCCCACACCTCTGACATCACAGTCTAAAGAATTTCCCCTACCCCACTTAAGTTTCAAATGTTGGGATATTAAAAATAATCCACAAGTCCTAAGTTTAAAATGGTGGGCAGTTGAAAAAGTCCCCCTAAGTTCAAAATGTTGGGAAACTCATTGGTTGTCTGAACTAGAGCACATACCTTAACTTTTAAATTTACGTAGCTCACTAGTGCAAACAGTAGGTCTACAGCAGTCAAACGCTTGCGTCTGTAGCGAGATACGAAGATATTGGGATAATTACCACTTAATTTAAATATATTCTGCATTGCACTGGCTCCAATGGGACCACATGTGCCAGTCAATATCCATCCTTCACCACACCAGAAACGTGCTAGCTCCAAGTCCAATTGATCACAGCAG
This sequence comes from Schistocerca piceifrons, assembly GCF_021461385.2. Classification (NCBI taxonomy): domain Eukaryota; kingdom Metazoa; phylum Arthropoda; class Insecta; order Orthoptera; family Acrididae; genus Schistocerca; species Schistocerca piceifrons. Next base: position 285,068,069 of record NC_060142.1, on the reverse strand, counting down.
CACCGTGCAGTGGCCATGTGATAAGAGATATATCAGCGGGCGCCCATCATTCTACCACAGCAGTGCAGCTGAGGACAGATAGCGAGCAGTCCTGCTGATCATCGTCACCACTGGCTAACTTGTGGAGTTAGTCCTCCAGTGCACTGGTTTTTCCTGTGCAGCAGATCGCACAGAATGTTTGTGGTACGACACAACATCATCAGTTAGAAATCTAGGTAGTTTATCATCTATTGTACACTACGGGCAGTGTACCCCCACTACTGCTACATGATTTTGCACTCAATGCTACTCTGATTTTGGAAGTGTATGACATCCTATTGTGCTGCTCTACCACTATAAGCCACATGCCAGACCTCTTCATCTGCCATCATGACTGCAACCCATGCGCCATGTTCATGTCTCCAACCACATTCAACAAGCACAGTACCACCAGAATATACACACATCAAAAAGTTTTTCATCCTTAATGACATCGTAGTCGACACTAATCTTCCCTTCGAAAGTTGTGTATGGTGCTAAGTCTCATTATATACACACATCAAAAAAAAGTTTTGCATCACCTCGGTTCCAAGAGTTCCGCTACCTGTACAGAAAATTGGAATAGAGACCAACATAAACATAATTTCCGCCGTTTTTATTGCTCATGAAAACCGCACATTGCAGGTTGTACCACGATACAGCGAGACCTTCAGAGGTGGTGGTCCAGATTGCTGTACACACTGGTACCTCTAATACCCAGTAGCACGTCGTCTTGCATTGATGCATCCCTATATTCGCCGTACTATCCACAATTTCATCAAGGCACTGTTGGTCCAGATTGTCCCATTCCTCAACGGCGATTCGGCGTGGATCCCTCAGAGTGGTTGGTGGATCATGTCGTCCATAAACAGCCCTTTTCAGTCTATCCCAGGAATATTTGGTAGGGTTCATGCCTGGAGAAAATGCTGGCCACTAGTCGAGCGATGTTGTTATCCTGAAGGAAGTCACTCACAAGATGTGCGCGATGGGGGCGCGAATTGTCGTCCATGAAGACGAATGCCTAGCCAATATGCTGCCGATTTGGTTGCACTATCGGTCGGAGGATGGCATTCACGTATCGTACAGCCGTAACGGCGCCTTCCATAACCACCAGCGCCGTACGTTGGCCCCACATAATGCCACCCCAAAACCTTGCCGCACTCGCTTTACAGGGTGTCTAAGGCGTTCAGTCTGTCCGGGTTGCCTCCAGACACGTCTCCGACGATTGTCTGGTTGAAGGCACATGCGACAGTCATGCCAATCCTGAACAGTCCATTTGTCATGTTGTTCGGCCCATTTGTACCGCGATGTATGGGGTCGTGGTTGCAGAGATGGACCTCGTCATGGACGTCGGGAGTGAAGTTGCGCATCATGCAGCCTATTGCGCACAGTTTGAGTCGGAACAAGACGTCCTGTAGCAGCACGAAAATCATTTTTCAATATGGTGGCGTTGCTGTCAGGGTTCCTCCAAGCCATAATCCGTAGGTAACGGTCATCCATTGCAGCAGTAGCCCTTGGGCGGCCTGAGCGAGGCATGTCATCAACAGTTTCTGTCTCTCTGTATCGCCTCCATGTACGAACAACATCACTTTGGTTCACTCTGAGACGCCGAGACACTTTCCTTGTTGAGAGCCCTTCCTGACACAAAGTAACAATGCGGACGCGATCGAACCGCGGTAATGAACTACAAACAACATGAGCCGTTTACCTCCTTCCTGGTGGAATGACTTGAACTGATTGGCTTTCGGACCGACTCCGTCTAATAGGCGCTGCTCGTGCATAGTTGTTTACATTTTTCGGCCCGTTTAGTGATATGTCGAACAGTCAAACGGACTGTGTCTGTGATACAATATCCTCAGTCAACGTCTATCTTCAGGAGTTCTAGGAACTGGGGTGATGCAAAACTTTTTTTGATGTATGTATATCCTGGAAGTGCTGGGAATGTAGTACATTCCAATAGAGGACGCCACTTAGCTCTCTCTTACACAGAGACATTCCTAAGGTCTTAATCACTTCCCAGTTTTAGAACTAGACAGTGGCTTACAATGTCAATGGATGTCAAGACTGACTGTGAGCACTGAGACAGAATCTGACACGATCACACTCACTGTGGTACATGTGCAACTGTTAGAAGCTATAATAATATTCCCTGGAGGCTTCAAGAAACTACCCATAAGCGTGAACTTTTCTCTACAATAAGAGCAACACACCATTTGCTAGGAACTTTTAAATCCAATTACAAATCTTTTATTCATTTAGCGACAGTGTGGAGCTGTACTGAACAAGATATCAGACTAGGCACTGATATCCATTGCCTTTTGGGTCTCAGAGACGAACAGAGTAAGCTGAGTTCCACACAACATTGTTTCTTGAACGCATTCTGCTACACTTTCTCCAGAAATGTCGTAAGATGTGTTCCAAAATTACACAGTAGACTGAATTTAGCGATATTTATCTTTATTTGTAGGCATTAAGGGGGTGACAGTTTACATGGCATCATTGCTGAAAGCAACGAATATTGTATCGAAATCAATTAAATTTGTACCTAAGGCAGTGAATTTTGCGTAAAACGTGATCCATACCGTTACATTTTCGTCTGTGCTATACGTAAGTCTTGTGATTCTAACACGGTTTCTCTGAGTTCGTTCGATATCGTTCGTCTTGCTTACTTCAAGGGCACTCCAAACAAACCTCTATAATTGATCATACTAGCACCTTGTACGTTATTTCCTTTATAGTGCAGTACATGGCTTTTCCGAGAACCGTTCTAACGAACCTAAGCCTTCCATCCGCTGCTCCTGTACTTCACAAAGCCAAAGAATTGTTGCACTATAACTGTGAAAGATTTTTGCAACCACAGTCGTAACCACTTACATGTTTTGTACAAAGTCTAAGAACACAGTTCCATCTGCCTGTATCGTCATCATGAAACAGAAAAAGTGTTGTGAAACCACATATGGAGAAGAGTGGAAGAACGTAATACTTGTAGGAGTAGCTTGGAATAACACAGTAATTTCATGTGTTTAACAGTACTTCATCTCTCAAGTGGATTATGTTTACACATGTAACTGGTGATACAACTTACAAATCTCTGTAAGTCTTAAGAATGATTCTATACACATTGTTCACGTATTTCAAACGTGCTTTCGGTTTTAACCAGTGCCTACAGTAAGCTGACATCTTGTCATTTGTCACAGTTCGCTATCGGTTGTACTTTGAAAAAAAAACGTCTATTATTAAAATGCATCTCACTGGCCAATACAATGAAAGCCAACTCTTTAGCAGAAATAGACCTGTGCAGTGTAGCAACATTTGAAATTGGAACTTAAAAGTATGCTGCGGATACTATACTAACATTGTGAACAGAAAAGAGTACTAGCTCATCCCATTCTCTCTCACACAATAACCGTGAAGCACACAGAGAAACGTGTGGACGTTACTGGCACAATCTTACCAATTCTTGTCACTGACTCAGAATTTCTACAGTCACGAAATCGAGTGGTTAAGTGTGCGCCCAGACAGTCTAAAATTATAACAGAATTGATGGAGAAGTCTGATACACCGTTCCACATAGGGTGTTCATTGCGGTTGATCTACACTTAACTGCAACACCCCACACACAATACCGAGCAGCTAATGTAGCAGCCATGAGTGCGGAAGACAGCATACAACTCATTATGCCGGACAGCAGATGTCACCCATCTCAGCATATATAAACATGGACATAGAAATCAAATGTTCTCGGACCATTTAAGATCACAGTTCGTAACGTGACAGAAGTAGCGTGAAGTCTTACATACACAAGCATAGCGAGTAGCTCTAGATGAAGAAGAGTACCCCCTCGTCTCACTATACACCAGATGAGCTATGACAAGTGGTAAATGTTTGTGATCAAAGATAGATGGTAGTGCACTACAACCGCTCAGAAGTGTCGCAGAAGACGTGTCTGTTTCCACAGGACCTCTAAATGATTTATGATGAATGTGGACATGTTTCCTTCAACAACAAACTTGGGTTGGAAGTCTTGTTCTAGGCGAAGTTGTGGATAGTGATGTTAGAGAAGTCTGCTTTTATGACTTACGCTACATTCCAGATGCAGGCTTATGATCGTTGGGAGATCTAGCACTCAGACATATAAGTTCTACAGCAGTTTCTTTTGCAGCTGTAGCACTCATGTCCAACTGTGTCCCAGATGCATTCACACCAGAGGGATCTGAACTCCAAGACATCGCTGTAAGTGCTCCTCAAACCACTGTAGTACAATTAGACCTGATACCACTGTGAAGTACAAGGATGCCTGCGCATGAAAATGCACTAAAGTAGTTCCTAAAGATATCAAATCGATGTGGCTCGTTTGGTTCAGTAGTAGTCGTTACTTGTGTAGTAGTAAATTCATTCCATAGATTCAAATCCAATAAGTTAGCAGCAGTCCGCCCCGGTAGCTGAGTGGTCAGTGCGACAGATTGTCAATCCTAAGGGCCCGGGTTCGATTCCCGGCCGGATCGGAGATTTTCTCCGAGCAGGGGCTGGGTGTTGTGTTGTCCTAATCATCATCATTTCATCCCCAGCGACGCGCAAGTCAGCGAAGTGGCGCCAAATCGAAAGACTTGCATCTGTCGGACGGTCTATCCCATGGGAGGCCTTAGTCACACAACACTTACATTTAGTTAGCAGCAGCAGATTCATACTATAAATTAAGTTTCCCAGCTAACTTTATTAGTACATTCATACCGTAGATTCTCAGGTGGCTCAACCCCAGTGACCCCACATTTTTAACGCGTGATGCTTACTGTTCTTTAACTAACACTGATTTTCCCTACAGGTATGCTCTGGTGTAATGAAAATTTTCTATTGATGTGGACGAAACTTGGAACACCAATCATACACGCAGAAAGTGATCTAATGTCCAGGCTAGAATTGCATTTGTAAGTGATTCTTGACGATTTCCTACAAAAATTTTAAGTGTTTCAAATTGTACATAAGATATTAAACATTACCAACGGATTTCTAAATGGCGACAGTTGAGGAATGTGAAGATCCAAGTGGTATGTGAAACATTCTCGTAATCGATTGGTGCGGTAGTGATTACTCTATTCGCAAGCTTACACACTTGCACAGGATTTCCAAACAATTTTCTAATAAATACCTCATTGATTCCATCAACAAGGCCACTTGCGCTACAGGTCTTTCTGCTGGTCGTAATAGCTTGTGTCAGGCGATGTGGGGTGAAATGATCAGGAACATGGTTTTGGAAAAACGTAGTGGTATAAACCTGCTAGGCTGCATGACATTGAAATATGTGTAACGAAATAGTTCTGAGACCCAACGAACTAATAACTACTGAAGAGTTTGATTTCATGAAGGCTACTCTCAAATATTTTGAACATGATTTTCACTTTTATTCCATAGGAAGTGGGGATACGGTGGGAAATTGAACAATTTGACTGTTGCACAGTACAGACTACATAACACCTCGCTCCATGCATCTATATGTTACAGGAAAACTGTGTAAGAAAGTGCCCTAAAACTGTAGCAAAGTGCCCACAAAGAAGTAACAAAGCACCCTTCAGAACTGTAACAAATTGCCACAAAAAATAACAAATCGTCCAGAACTGTAACAGAAGCCACCAAAAGATAGCTAAGTGCCTCCAGACCGTAACACAATAACCAAACACTGTGATAAATTGCACTAAACTGCAATAAATTTCCTCTAAAATGTAACAAATTGCCTCAAACTGTAACAAAATACCCCCTTCAAAACTTTAAGTAATTATCTCAAAACAGTAAAAAATCGCTCCAAAATTGTAAACAGGTTGATTGACCTTAGAACAATCTGCAAGGTGAGCAATCTAAGATAGTTATTCGAATGATATTGATGCAGTTTGCAAGGTTTTAAGCCTAAAATTCAAGATGTCGATCCAAGATGGTGAGCGTAAGGATACAAGTACAGCTTGCAACATTACCAGTCCAAGAAAGTTGCTCCAGTTTCTGTGCTGCTGCAATTATCTATCCTCATCACCACTCATCCTCAGTGTCCACTTATCAGGCGAATACACCAAGTGTGTTCAGTACCTCTAGTGAAAAGGTTGATCATCATTAAGCATCATCAGAGATCTGCCTCCTCCAGATAGAAAAGACTAGTATAGTCGATTGCATCACACCAAGCATCATTATTCATTGTGTGTGTGTGTGTGTGTGTGTGAGTGAGTGTGTGTGTTTGTGTGTGTGTGTGAAAATACACAATTTAGTAACATGAAAACAGTGCTTTTGGTCTATGAATGGGATCAATTACTTCACGTTCAGTGCTCAAACACTTGCAGTGTCACTGGATTGTCATATAGTACATGTTGGAGACCATCCTAGAACAGGGAAAATACACAGCAGTGAGAATACCATGAATCTATGTACAGGAACTTGATGTGTGCTAGGTCATCCATCCGGTGTGTGGGTATTGGCGTCTTGTGTGGTTAGGGTATGTGTATGGATTTTTTTGGAAATTACGGTACGGGTTTGCAACGCTTACTGGTCAGAGCACTTCTGAGAAACTCTTTGCTACCAATGTTGATTAATGATGTTCTTCAGTACACAGCAACGTGACGTTGCTAGAGAACGCATGTGTACTATTTTGTAAACCCTACAGTGTTAGCTCAAAAAGTGAAAATAAATGATTATTTATTTTGCTAAACTGGGTTTAATTTCTACAAAATACCCAAACATAGTGAATAAAATATATAGTTAAGATTACTGAAGAACAAATGACCACTAGAATGATTTACATGTTCAGTAATCTAGATAAAAGGAAAAGCCACTGGAGCTGACGGAATACCAATATGATTCCACATAGAGTACGAAAAAGATGTGCCCCTCCTCTAGCAGTAGCGTAACGTAGGTCTCTGCAGGAGTGAATTGGAAAAATCACAGATCACTGCTTTTTTCCAATAGGGTCAACGAACAGACACAACTATAACCGCATATCTCTGACGCTGGTAATGTGAAACCCAGTTCAGTCTGTTCATCCACGAAACCCAGAAGACGTAGATACCTGTGCCCAGGTATATACTATGTTCCTTGACCTCCGCATGGCATTTAATACAGTTCCACACTGCTAGCTGTTGCATAAAATATAAGCGTGTGGAATACCAGAGCAACTGTGTGACTGGATTGAAGAGTTTCTAGCATGTCATTTTCAATGGAGAGAAGTCTTCACCTGTATTAGTCACACGGCCATACCCAAGAAAGCGTTACAGATTCATTACTTTTCATAACATATATTAATGGCAAAGTAGGCAACATTGGAAGTACCATGAGGCTTTTCGCAGATCAGGCGGTTGTTAGGAAACGTAATATGTCAACAAAAGTGGTAGCTTACAGACGCTTAATTGACCAATACTTGACTGTATTGTGCATCAGTATGGGATCTGTATCAAATAATATTGATGGAGAGAATTGATAAGACCCAAAGAACAGCAGCACATTTTGTTACAGATTTATTTAGTAAGCACAATCAAATAACGTGTCACCTGCTGCAAGAGAGGCATTTTGATCATGGTGTGCTTCACTGTGTTTCACTGTTCTCAGAGCATACATTTCTAAAAGAGTCAACAAATATATTGCTTCCTCCTACGTATATCTCGCAAAAACACCATGAAGATAAAATTAGAGAGATCTGAGCCTACATGGAGACTCATTCATGACTGGAACGGGTAAGGTGGGATGTAAAGCTGGTGCACAAGTGTCCTCTGCCACACACTGCAAGATGGCTTGCGGAGTATAGATGCAGATGTAGATAACGAGGCAGTCGAGACGTATCTCAAGGAATTACTGGAAACATTTAGCCACAAGCAGGAACACATACACTATGCGATCAAAAGTATCCGGACACCCCTATAAACATTCGTTTTTCACATTAGGTGCCATATTAGGTGCCACCTACTGCCAGGTACACCATATCAGCGACCTCGGTAGTCATTATATACCGTGAGAGAGCGGACTGGGGCGCTCCGCGCAGCTCACGGTCTTCAAGCGTGGTCAGGTGATCGGGTGTCACTAGTGTCATACGTCTGTACGCGAGACTCCTAAACATCCCTAGGTCCACTGTTTCCGATGTGATAGTGAAGTGGAAACGTGAAGGGACACGTAAAGCACAAAAGCGTACAGGCCGACCTCGTCTGTTGACTGACAGAGACCGCCGACAGTTGAAGAGAGTCGTAATGTGTAATGGGCAGACATCTATCCAGACCATCACACAGGTATTCCAAACTGCATCAGGTTCCACTGCAAGCACTATGACAGTTAGGCAGGAGGTGAGAAAACTTGAATTTCATGGCCGAGCGGCTGCTCACAAGCCACACATCACGCCAGTAAATGCCGAACGACTCCTCGCTTGGTGTAAAGAGCGTAAGCATTGGACGCTTGAACAGTGGAAAAACGTATGGAGTGACGAATCACGTTACACGATGTGGTGATCCGATGACAGGGTGTGGGTATGGTGAATGCCCGGTGAACGCCATCTGCCAACGTGTGTAATGCCAAAAGTAAAATTCAGAGACGGTGATGTTATGGTGTGGTCGTGTTTTTCATGGAGGGGGCTTGCACCCCTTGTTGTTTTGCGTGGCACTGCCACAGCACAGGACTACATTCATGTTTTAAGTACATTCTCGCTTCGCACTGTTGAAGAGCAATTCGGGGATGGCGATTGCATCTGTTCATAATGCGTGGCCTGTGGCGGAGTGATTACACGACAGTAACATCCCTGTAATGGACTGGCAGGCACAGAGTCATGACCTGCGTTCTATAGAAGAGCTTTGGTATGTTTTGGAACACTGACTTCGTGCCAGGCCTCACCGACCGACATCGATACCTCTCCTCAGGCAGCACTCCATGAAGAATGGACTGCCATTACCCAAGAAACCTTCCAGCACGTGATTGAACGTATGCCTGCGAGAGTGGAAGCTGTCATCAAGACTCAAGGGTGGGCCAACACCATACTGAATTCCAGCACTGCCGATGGAGGGCGCCACGAATTTGTAAGTCGTTTTCATCCAGGTGTCCGGATACTTTTTATCGCATAGTGTAGAAGAGCTATAGCTATAGTTTAAACGAATAGTTGTCCATCCATACATATCTACTACAACAGTTTTTGAAGTGAGAGGTCATAACTGCCCAGTTACTGCTATGTCGAAGAGACTTAGCACGTTTTTACATGACATGAAACTTAACAGTTCAGTTTCTTCAATTTCAGAGAATGAGAAAGACTAAACAATTGTTACAGAGAACAGCCAGTGTAACAGTTAAGTTGTAGCAAAGTGCTTTACATTACAGCAGAAATTGTAACAAAATATCTTCCAAATAAATAAATATAGGGAATTTTAAAAACTGACCCCCTCAGACATACATTGCATAATACGTGTTAAAGCAAATGACTACGGCTAGAGAAGGACTTGCTGCTATGAAACGATATAGTGAAGACCCTAATCTGTCGACAAGCGTTGATATACATCAACCGGGACAGTTGAAAATGTGTGCCCCGGCCAGGATTCGAACCCGGGATCTCCTGCTTACTTGGTAGAAGCTCTATCCATTGAGCCTCCGAGGTCACAGAGGATAGTGCGACTGCAAGGATTTATTCCTTGCACGCTCCCCGTGAGACCCACATCCCCAACTTAACGTCCACACACTACATTCGTAGTGCCCCTGCGCACTACACTCATTACCCGCGGCAGACAATCTTCCCGAGTCCCGTAAGAGTTGGGGCAATGCGTGTGCATCCAGCACAGAAGAAGAAGGTCAATGAGCGTTTATCCTTAACTGTATGAAGATGTTATCTTCTCTTTCGGACACGTCCGAAAGAACAGATACCATCTTCATAAACTTGTAGCTATTTTGACTAGGCTTAGTACACTTTACATGAGGTGAAACTCAACAATTTAATCACTGCGATGTCAGAGAAAGACTTAACAGTTCATAGTTTTCCAGTTGTTGTCACTATTTTAGAGAAACGCAATTCATGCATTTTCAGCTGCTATTGGAATTATCATTTCATTATTAGAAAAGGCAAAATATCTGTGGTATACGGATTCTCAAAAACTAAAGTGTCTGGAGGTGTACCACATAAGATGGCTGTGGGGGAGAGGGAGAAACTAATCCCTCGAGGGCCTGCAACCAGACTGTCTGTGTGCGAGACACGCTCGGCCTACAGCTGGAGTATGACACAGGAGCACCCCCGTGGTTATCCCACGCACCCTAACTGTAACTTTGTGCGTCTGTCCGGTGATTCGACCTGTTGTGCTGCCATTCATGAACAGCGTTCCAAGGGGTGTTTTCCAAGAGGATAACGCTCGCCCACGTACCGCTGTTTCAACGCAACCTGATCTGTAGAGTGTCGACCTGTTGCCCTGGCCTGCTCAATTCCCAGATCAGTCACCAATCGAGCACTTGTAGGGTGTCATTGAATGACATCTCCAACGCCATCCACAACTACCATTAACCCTCCCTCTATTGACCGACCAAGTGCAACAGGCACAGAATTCCATCCCACAAACTGACATCCGGCACCTCTACAACACAATGTGTGCACTGTTGTATGCTTGCCTCCAACAGTTTGGCGGTTACACCGGCTACTTATCTACCAATAGCAGTGCTTCACATTTGGAATGGCATATCTCACGTTTATACTGAAACGTCCCCTTTCAACAATTATACAAGACTGTGCTTATCCTGACACACAGTACTTTTTAGCGCAACGCAAGCTGACTTTCAAAAATCTCTACAAAAGAATGGCCCTGACTAACATTAACCTATACCTTTCACAAATCGCTTACCTCACAAAAATCTTGGTTACTCGAACTACTGCAATACAGCAAGCGCCACTACTGCCAGCTAAATAAAAGATTCAAATTATGGAAGGCACTAACTACTGATAGGTATAGTTAGCAAATGAAAGATATTAATAGAGAACAAACAATGTATTTACCTTAATATCATATATATATATATATATATATATATATATATATATATATATATATATATATATAGCAGTTCATGACAAATTTCAAAACTCCACCATCTCTCTCCCCACATCCACCACTGCTGGCGGCTCACCTCCAACTGCGCAACGCTACGCGCTGTTCACATCCAGCTGCCACTGCCCAACACTACAATGGCAGACAACAATGCAAACTAGACAGACTGCACACAGCACAGCCAGTGATTTTTTATACAGAGGTGGCATTACCAATAAAAAAACCTAAACAGCCTACTTACATAGCCCCCATGCTCCCGACAAAAAATTTTACAAATTGTTTTGGGCAGTGGCCAATAATGATTTGATAAAATTTTTCATAATTACAATAACAAATATATCAAATGCACACTCTTATTGATACAATGTTGGTCAAAAGCTAAAATTTTCTCACAGTCCATAAAGACAGTCCTGATCGTTCATCACAGTAAAATAGCAGTGTTTTTCTCAAAGTCTGAGCAGTAGAAGAAAATGCACACGGAAGTAGTGGATTTCCATGCAGTCTTGAAGAAGTAGTGTTGTCCTTCCAACGGAAAGACAGTGCTGACTCTTGACATGCTGACAGGTAATGGGCCACAACAGAGCAAACCCACAGCAGAGTCATTCGATGTTTTGAAGAATATTGGTAAGTAGGTCATCACAGAGCAGACCCACTGTAGTCCTGGTAGAGATTATGGTATTGGTGGGCCACCAGCGGTGCAGACCCACTGCAGTCCTTGTAGAAATAATGGTATTGGTGGGCCATCAAAGATGCAGACCCACTGTAGTCCTTGTAGAGACGGCCAGCAACCATCTGTTGCGACTGTGCAGGTACACAATCACCATCAAAGAGTCTTGCGGACAATATAGCAAGTCCATAAACCACCACTCGTGCACTCACAAAAACATTTTTTTTAAATGTCCTTAGAACCAGCAATGCTATTATCCAGTCCCTTGCTGAATTAACAACACACGTGCAAACACTAACAGTCCCTACTTCTCACATATTGTCCATATACTATGACCAACAGAAACGTGTGCAGTGAAATGGAACTTACAAGTTAATAATACGATGAACTGGTGTCAATTACAATTTTATAACATAACAATACAATTACAAAGGTACAAAATACATCATTAAGGAGCATAACAATACAGATAACATTTGTAGTAATACAGTCTTTACAAAACAGTAGAAATAAACATATACATCAGTGTTACAGGAATTATGACATAAGTAAATACATAAAAGATCAGGATAACTTTCGAAACATCAACTTCACACATGAGCATTAAAACAGAACAGAATAAATAATGTCTAAACATCTTTACAAAGAAAATAACATATTATTTGAAAAATTCTACAACATAGCTCTCATCAGCTAAACACATAAAGACAGGAAAAACAGAAATACACAAGGGTACACAAGCATATAGAGGGATGACACAAAAGGAAAGGACAGGGTTTGTTTTACTGCAGTATTTTGCATGGAGATCTCCCTTTGTTCATCATTATTCCCAAAAGTACTATCTAAGCCTGCTTTCTGTATTCTGTTCACATCCTCTTTCAAAATAGTTTTTCTCCACTGTACACTATTTTTTTTTTTTTTTTTTTTTTTTTTGGCCAAACCATTTTCTTATATCTTCTCAATGCATTTCTTCCAATTCATCATAGTTAGTTTCTTATATAGTCTACCCCCTCTTAAGCTAACTTAAATCTACTGAGCTCAGATGCTAAACTAAGGGATGAGGCAATGCAGCAGCACAAAACAAGTAACACAAACATCAATGACAAAAAATTCAAACTGGCAAAGCAATTGCAATATTACAACTGATATAAGGCACTGTGCACCAAACAAGAAAAATAAATGCGTAGTAAACTGGCTTAACAGCGTAATACAAAGTCAAATTCAGTAACATTATGCCTGGCAAACAATAGCAGAAAATGAAAAACTTATACCTAAACATGACAAAGCTCAAGCAGAAAAAATATTACACTAAAGACAACAACGCAGACAAGGGAAATGTCTATTCACGTCTTAATATCTATGTCATTAAAGTGGTGCACCACAACAACTTATTGTAAAAAAAATATTACCATGTACTTGAAAAGAAAATTATGTGTGCAGTTCCTGTGAAGGTAAATGTCTTTTTGTGCTCCCTCATTTTTTTGAAAAAAATTATTATTAACTCGATCTGTAGACAGAAAATATTTATATTAGTACATCTATAAAATTTTATAATAACCAATGCAGCAGTGCAGCTAGAAACTAGATATTAAAGAAAATGAGCGAATATGTACAAAGGAAGGCATGAAACATCATTCATTAGCCATATGGCATTTCATAAGGTAGTACAGAAAATCTCTCAACTAGAAAGACAGTAGTCATAATCAGGTGTATACACATAAAATATTTCTCGTCATTTCATTAGACATTTCAGTAAGTATAATAAATTAAGAGTGCCACAGTGTTATCATATGTTTTCAAGTCTGAGCATGTCGTATTTGCGATGCTTTCGACAAAGAAATGTCAATAGCGAGGATAATGGCCTCTTTTTTTTTTTGCACCTAATGGCTTTCTTTTGTCAGACGACTACCTCTCAGCTGGGTGTCCAAAATGCATTATGTCAAGGTCGTTTACCTTTCTTACTGAAATATTTACGACAGCAGTTTCCGCTACAGTGGCAGTCTCATATAAAAAAAATCACAGGTTGAGAATTTGCGTTACAAATGTGTAGAAACAAAATTCTATTGATATAACAGTGTCCAAGAAATTTTCATCGGCATTGTAATACACTCACGCATTTACATACATTTCATAACTCTTAAAGTATGATTCTTGGTTTCCAACAACCTTTTTCACAAACCAGAGTCCCTAACCACTACTCATTATTCCTTACCTTATTATACATATACATATCGTCGACATTTCTACAATATTTCATCAGCTTACTGGTCATAAACATACCGCAACAGCATAATACACATAGTCATCGTAATAATAACATCATAACACCTCAGTCAACTCTCAAAATCGTCGTAGCTTCCTCCAATAAATTCAAAACCTAAAAAAATTCTCTGCTCATGTCAAAAGTGTCATCTGCCTCAAACGCACTTCAAAAATCATGATCCCATACCAAATACATCATTCAAAGCTCTCATAGTATCACAATGGTTCCGAAAAAATATGAACAGTTTACAAAGTACAGACAAAATACAGTTTCATAAGTGTGAAGTTATCCAACTGTGTAATTACATAAACACCTGTCACTGATGTAGTAAAAAGAATGTTTGTTTCTCTGTCAAATAATCAGATAGCTGTGTAATTCTGTGTTAGAGAAATATGGTACCGATGTGTCAAGTTGTATAAGCAAATACCATATTAGCTAGGGCTCCTTGTGCTTGCCAAACACATGGTACACAAAGTAAGCGTGTACCCCCCTGAGGATCAATGTAATTATACCCTCAGGTGTTGCAGATTACAGCAATGGAATGAAATATATCACAGAAAACCCTTGTATCATTGTACTTCAAATATCTTAAAAAATACATGTTTTAAGTGCGAAATTAATCACTCAAATACGTGTCCTGTAGCGCTAAATGTGCGTCTTGCTGTAAGATAATTTCTGTGGGAGTGTCGTAGTTATCGTCCTCCGAAAGCTAAGTTCTGCAGAAGCCAATGTGCTTACCTCATGATACACCAAATTTCAAGTAAACCAAAATGTTGCATTAAAATCTCATTAGCAGTACTGGTAAATGTTCTAAGTATGTGAGCCTTATAGTCGTTACGTAATCGTGCAACTAACAAGCAAGAATGTACACACACAATAACACTGGGTCGTCTCTTCACAATAACAATGCATTCGTAATTTCTGTTTAAAAATGTTCCCTAGGTTCTTGATTGGATATTTAACTTCAAACATTGTTGCATGGTAACAGATTCTAAGTCTGACAAAGCATACTAGAAATGTGAAGTTAAGAGTTTTATGGCAAAGACAAAGTTAAAAAGCAGATTATCTTTCAATAAACGGTTTTACATGAGAAACGTGGTGCAGTCCTTTACTCTTCCTAGTACTCAGAGTTTCAACTTGAACGGAATTATCATGCGGTATACGTCGGTGAGGAGTGCTAAAATTTTTCTCAAGGTTAGCGTCAATGTTATTTTTCTCTGAGCCAGCCGGCGCACGTGGCTGCCTGCGGTGCGAGTCATTGTCTGTTCCTTTGTTGGCGCGCGTCGTTATTGGGATTTGGAGGTCTAACTTCTACAAATTCACCTTGACGAGAAGGCCCTGCCCTGTTTGAAGCTCGCCAGTTCTGATGGAATTCAGGTCTGTCGTTTTGTCGGTAGTTTACATAGTTTCTTTCTTGTCGGTCACATGGTGGAGAATTTCTCCCTGAATCGTAACTGCACGGTGGACCGTTGCGTCTGAAGTTATTCTGTCTCCCGTGATAATAATAGTTCTGGTTGCCAAATTGTCTGTTTCTATGATTGTCTCTGTCATATTCATTACTACGGAAATGCGATCTTTCTCTTTAACTATTACTCTGCCAGTGGTTGTCATACGGGTGGTGTCTGTTTTGGTCACGATTTACGTTGTAAGAATAGGCTTGTCGTGTCCAGTTATTGCTTCTGTCGTCACGGAATTGTGACAGATGTGATCTGAAGTGATTGTTTTCCTGTTTTCGCATCCCGCGACTGTCTGTGTCAATTTCTAATTCTTGTAAGAGTCCTTGAAAAGCTTCAATGTCGTCTTTGCAACGCCCTGCTAAAATAATATGTCGTAAATGTTCAGGCAATTTGAGTAAGCAAATGCGGATGAGTTCTGAGGGGCTGTATGGGTTTGAAAGATACTGATTCTTATGCAACATGTCTTCAAAATATTTGACAAGACTGGAAAATTCAGATTGTTCAAAGTGTTTCATCATCATGATGCTATGTTTTACTCGGTCTTGTGTAGCTTGAGGCCAATATGCTGAGAGGAAGGCATGGTAAAATTCTCCTTCACTGTGACAATCGTGAATGACCGATCGCATTCTTACAGCTGGTTCATTCTCTAAATAGCCACACATAAATTCTAATCTGTGTTCTAATGACAATAATGGCGTGTGAAAAACGTAACACTAGGCTCCAAAGTAAACTGAGAAATAATAGTGACGACGAGTGTAGCTTACCAGCACCTCTGTGTAATGAATTAACAGGCATTCAAAGTAGTAATTTGGTAACTGTGCATAGGGAAATGGAGCGAGCGTCAAATAATGGTGTAGACAGTGAAACAGGTAGTGAACAGGGAAGCATTATCGATCGATCGGTCGGCAACAGCTCGCCTCAGGAATCGGGAATGACAGAACACAATATTGCAAATATTGTAGACTCAGGTTTTGGGTTCTCACCGTTTTCTCAAATGAGTCAAGACACATTTTCTGCTTGTCAAAATGTGAATGTTGCCGGTGAAAATGCACTGCCAAAAAGCATAGAGAAACAGATTCCAGACACTAATACATTATTATTGCAATTAATGCAACAAATGGAACAAGATCAGAGACAAATGGGACAAAATCTTCAAAAGTTAGACACAATGGAACAAAATCTTCAAAAGTTAGACACAATGGAACAACACCAGAGACAAACACAGCAACAGTTAGACACAATGGAACAAAATCTTCAAAAGTTAGACACCACACTTGAACAAACACATGAAGATTTAACTACTGAGTTACATAACATCGAATCGAAATGTCAAAAAGTCTGTAATGACGTAAAAACACAAATTTGTGAGCATTTCCAACCTATTTTTTCGCGTCATGAAAATGCATTACAGAATCACGAAGCAGCCATAAAAGAACTGCAAACTACTGTTCATGAAAATCACAACACCTTGCAAGCTAAAATTGACTCAGTTGCATCTACCGATTCGGTTACGCAACTTGCAAAAACTCAAGAAAACTTAAAGGACACAGTAGATACGATTTCAACACAAATGGACACTCTGAAACTTGGTTCAGAAAAACACACTGAGGAAATAAGTACACTATCGGAGAAAGTAGCCGAACTTTTGGATCAGTTCACTAACTTATCTGCAAAGGTAGATGATGATCTGAATGACACAAGACCTGTAGCCATCACTAACACAGAAGAGTATGAACAATGAAAGGCTGCAACTATAAAGGAGATTCTCTCTACAATTACACGTTAGCAATAAACAATAGCTACACTAATTACACAAACTACAAGAAAAAAATCAGAAGATTCCAGTGAGGTATCCTGGTAGGGTCGCCATGTGAAACGTCCCCTTTCAACAATTATACAAGACTGTGGTTATCCTGACACACAATATTTTTTTGCGCAACGCAGTCTGACTTTCAAAAATCTCTACAAAAGAATGGCCCTGACTAACATTAACCTATACCTTTCACAAATCGCTTACCTCACAGAAATCTTGGTTACTCGAACTACTGCAATACAGCAAGCGCCACTACTGCCAGCTAAATAAAAGATTCAAACTATGGAAGGCACTAACTACTGATCGGTATAGTTATCAAATGAAAGATATTAATAGAGAACAAACAATGTATTTACCTTGATATCATCATATATATATATATATATATATATATATATATATATATATATATATATATATATATATAGCAGTTCATGACAAATTTCAAAAGTCCGCCATCTCTCTCCCCACATCCACCACTGCTGGAGGCTCACCTCCAACTGCGCAACGCTACGCGCTGTTCACATCCAGCTGCCGCTGCCCAACACTACAATGGCAGACAACAACGCAAACTAGACACAGACTGCACACAGCACAGCCAGTGATTTTTTATACAGAGGTGGCGTTACCAATAAAAAAACCTAAACAGCCTACTTACAATACTTACCTGTGATCTTGCAGTATTAATCACTGAAGTATGTTACCTAGAGCAGCGTATTCCAGAAATTTAATTTCTCTACATCAGTTACTTTTTGGTGTTGCAATTTTCTTCCTTACAGTTTATCTTCACGATCAGTATGCTGTGGACTTGCCCGCCTGAAAAGATAACAATAGTGATCGCCAGAGGGTTGCACGCACTGGTTTACCCAACATTCATGCATCCTGTCGTAACTCGATTGACTCGCTAATTCATCCGATGTTGATCCTACACAAATTGTCTGTGGATATTTGTAGCAGTGGAGAAATGTATCCATCGACATTCCCACAGGTTGGGAGCTCTGTGGGATCTAAGCTTCAGTGAGTGCCTTCCGATTTATATGGCCTGGAGATACTCATAATCTCTTCCTTCCTCATCGAACTAAGAGTATTGGCAAGACTGGAAGGGGTGTTATCGAATGGTTCAAATGCCTCTGAGCACTATGGGACTTAACATCTGTGGTCATCAGTCCCCTAGAACTTAGAACTACTTAAACCTAACTAAACTAAGGACATCACACACATCCATGCCCGAGGCAGGATTCGAACCTGCGACCGTAGCGGTCTCGCGGTTCCAGAATGAAGCGCCTAGAACCGCTAGGCCACCCCGGCCGGCGAAGCGGTGTTATCAGTGTAATATCTCCCAGGGATGACTAGTTGCTTGTCCAGTGCGCTTGCACGGTTTTTCGGTCAGTCTTTTGGCTGATGCAGACCACCACGAATTCCTCTCCTGCGCTCTACCTCTTCATCCCAGAGTACCACTAGCACCCAACATACTCAATTATTTGTTGGAAATATCCTAAATACAGGATCTGTTAAATGGAATGAACGGTCTAATAAGTGCAGAATATGGACTGAGAATAAATCGAAGAAAGACGAAAGTAATGAGAAGTAGCAGAAATGAGAACAGCGATCATAAGTGGGGATCACAAAGTAGATGAAGTTAAGGAATTGTGCTGCCTAGCCAGCAAAATTACTTACGATGGACTGAGCAAGGAGGACATAAGAAGTAGACTACCACTGGCAAAAAGGGAATTCCTGCCCAAGAGAAGTCTACTACTGTCAGAGATTTTAATCAAAGCAATAAATTTCTGAGAATGTTCGTTTGGAGTACACAACTGTATGGCAGTGAGACACAAACTGAGGAAAAACTGGGACAGAAGGCAATTGAAGCATTTGAGATATGGTGTTACAGAAGAATGTCGAAAATTAGATGGACTGATAAGGTAAGGAATGAGGGTGCTCTCCACAGAATAGGCGAAGAAAGGAATATATGGAAAACACTGATAGGGAGAAGGGACAGGATAACAGAACATCCGTCAAGACATCAGGAAATAACTTCCGTGGTTGGTAGCAAGTGCTACTCTGAGATGAACAGATGGGCACAGGAGAGGAAAACTTGGCGGGCTGCAGCAGACCAGGCAAAAGACTCATTGCTAAATAAAAAAGTTCAACGTGTTTTACCCTTCTCTTTTTATGATCAACAGGTGCCTCTTAACGCATTTCCTATCATACTTTCCTGTCTTCTGCACAAGGTTTCCCGCGTGTTCCTTTCCTCGCCCAGAAACTGTTCATTTCTAATCTTATCAGTGAACCTAATTTTCAGCATCTTTCTATACCACAATATCTCAACTGTTCTTTTCCCGCTTTCCCATAATCCATCATTCTCTTCGATATAATGCTGTGCGCCAAACATACATTCTCAGAAATTTCTTCCCCAAATAAAGCGGTAGTGTAGTATCTCTTACTGTCGGAAAGTGACAATGGGCACACACTCTTAGCCTGACTACTTCGCAGACTAACTACTATGTTATAACTACGGTGGAGACACCGTGAGCTCTCTTGAACTGCTATGAAAATGCAGGTGCACTTTTATCTGCACAGGCGGCAGTACGTAGCGTTTTATTGTCCGAAGGATATTTAGAAATACGTTTACAATTAAAAAACAAACTATGGAACTACCGAGGATGAAGAAAAACTTTTTAAAACAGCTTTATTGTTCTCTCTCACTCCTGTTATAAAAGGGAGCTTGTTTGGACGCGGAACTGAAGATCATAATTCTACAGTTCTGAATTGCCGAACGTTTCATCTGTACTGCAGTTGTAATGTTTTGGCATGCGTCCTACAGTGTGAAAT